>NC_058132.1:506285370-506358282 GCF_016433145.1 Gracilinanus agilis
GAGAGAGAGAGAGAGAGAGAGAGAGAGAGAGAGAGAGAGAGAGAGAGAGAGAGACAGAGAACTTTGTTAAAGAGGAATTAACCTTGGTGAGCTTGGTAATGGATTAACACCTCATTAAGAAGAGATAAGAGGGGAATCCATCTAGAGCAGAGCATTTTTCTCTCCTCCTTCCCTTCTACTGACCTTATCTGCATATTCCCATCCCTCTTGGTAGTTTCTCCATGAGCTCTGATGTATGAAGTCTATCTGAGCAAACTGAAGTCCTATTTCTCCTTATTATACCCTTTCTTGGCCATGCAGCAGAGTGTGTCTTTCCAACAGACAAACTTTAGTTGGCATTGACATTTTCCCTTTCCTAGGGAATCTTACACAGACCTTGGGGATCAGGCTTGATAGGAGAGCGTCAGAGAAACTTGTGAATTAGTTGTAGCATGCAGAGGTTCAAACAGATATTCACTTATAGCTAAGAAATTCATTCCCAAGAACCATGAGACAGCTCATGGAACTGTGAAGTAGCAAGGAAGATGTAGAGTTAGGGCATTATCAAGCAAAACACAAATTCTTTTACAAAGATTCAAATGTAACAAGGAAAGGGAAGCAATGATCAAAATAATAAAACCAGGAGAATCATATTTTTGTCAGGCAACAACAAAGGAACTATTGGTGAAAAGAGTCAGAAGGGGATAGATGGGGGGCACTTATTAAGCTTATAATGTCAACCATTGGGCAAATACAAATATAAGCAAAAAGAAAAATATTTCTTGCCCTCAAGGAGCTTATGTTTTAATGGGGGAAGACATTACATAAGAGGGTTCTGAATGGGTAGAATAAAAGGGAAAGTCTTGGGGGGTTTCTAGAAAACCTTATTCCAGAATCTTCATATCTTCATTGCATTGCATAGGTAACCTTGGATTCTTGAAGGCTACACCTATAGTGTACAACCTATACCAGGTTCTACCATGCCAAAAAACTCTGCTTTTGGTCCCAGGAACAGATGATGCATGTTTTCCAAGGACTGTCCTAACTAACCATGGATAAGTCATTACCTATAACAACTTGATGGTAACTTCTTTAATAGCAACAGTGCAGTGAAGAAAAATACACAATGACCTT
The DNA here is from genome assembly GCF_016433145.1 of Gracilinanus agilis. Lineage (NCBI taxonomy): Eukaryota > Metazoa > Chordata > Mammalia > Didelphimorphia > Didelphidae > Gracilinanus > Gracilinanus agilis. The sequence goes on from NC_058132.1 coordinate 506,286,484, forward strand.
CAGTATTATTAGGTATCTGTAGTGATAAAGTGTCAGAAAATGTGTAGGATGTATGCTAAATGTATGTTGTATAGGGCCAGCCCATACATCAACAGGGGGCTTAAAAAAGCCTGACACCATCAGCGAATAAGAAAGGAAACTGAGAACAATCCAGTACCAACAAGTCAGCCCAAAACTATTCGACCAACCTTTGGGCTGTGTTTTTTTTTATAATTTTTTTCTTCAAGACCAGTTTTTTCCACAAGGCTAGTATGAACAATACATACCACGCTCCAAGTCCAAACAGTATAGATTTCAAGGTTACATATGAGTTGGCATGAATAACATTTTTTCATGTAGATTTAGTCTAAACAGCATTCAAAGGTTACCAAGACCTAATTTTATCCAAATATTATTTCAATAACAGTCTTTTATTATTCAACATATTTCAAAAGTTAGAATAAAGTGTGAACCTCTAAAACTATAGGGTTTATTTCAATGAAGTAATAAAGTATTTTAAGTAATATTTTGAATAATAAAGTAATAAAGTATTTTAAATTGCCATCCTCTGTCCTCCAGATTTCTCAGAAATCAGGAGAGATTAGAAGCAGCTTCTATCATTTTGAATGCTGCTTTTGGTGAGGGTATAAAATATTAACTCATTAATTGCTGGTTTATTATAAGGTGATTAGGGGATTTCTTTAGGTAGACTACAAGACTTGGGGCTTTCCTAGAGGTATTGATTACAATAATTCCTGTATTAATAGTGTTGGTCAGAAGGGAGTCACACAGGGAGGTCTGATTGGGTTTTCCATCCTTCCTGTGGCCTGTTTTTCAGGTCACAAGATCCATGCATGACACTGTCATTCTGCATAGATTCAATGATCCTTTGTCCCCTCTGTGGCCCTCAGCAGTATGTCAAAAATAATTTTTGGTGACAGTTTTAGACTATTTATAAACAATAACTTTGTTTCTTAGTTATTCATTTGTGTCCAGCTCTTCATGACTTCATGGCCACATGCCAAGCCTTCTATTCTTCCCTATCTCCCTAAGTCTGTCCAAGTTCATGTTTGTTATTCCTATAACACTGTCTGTCCACTTCATCCTTTGCATTCCTTTCTCCTTTTACCATCAGTCTTTCTCAGCATCAGGGGCTTTTCCAGTGAGTCCCATCTTCTCATTATTTGGCCAAGTATTTAAGCTTCAATTTCTGTATTTGGCCTTTCAAAGAATAGCTTCAATTAATTTCTTTAAATATTGACTGATTTGATCTCCTTGCTGTCCATAGGACTCTCAAAAGTCTTCTACCGGGGCAGCTGGGTGGCTCAGTGGATTGAGAGCCAGATCTAGAGATGGGAGGCCCTAAGTTCAAATCTGGCCTCAGACACTTCCCAGCTGTGTGACCCTGGGCAAGTCACTTGACCTCCATTGCCTAGCCCTTACCACTCTTCTGCCTTGGAGCCAATACACAGTATAGACTCCAAGACAGAAGGTAAGGATTTAAAAAAAAAAAGTCTTCTACAGCACCACAATATGAAAGTTTTCCTTATAGTTCTACTCTCATAGTCATACATTGCTACTTGGAAAACCATGACATTGGACCTAGTAATTTAAATGTAAGATCCTATTTATTGGTTCACTATATATATATATGTAATGGAGTTGTATCCATCTTAATATTCCCACTATAAATGAAAATAACAGACAAAAGAAAGTTATTAATAAATGGAAGGATGATTCATGGATTCTCCTTGAAGAGAACTCCTTTCTCCTTTGCCTCTCTAAATGAAGGAGATGATGAAGCTGCCTTTTACCATGGTCCAAAGTTAAAAACAACATATTGCATGCATTTTATCATTTCACATTGCAGGAATTCATGACGAAAATTTGAAAAATATCATCGTGAAAACAAGTGGATTTTTTTAACCTTTACTTTCTGTCTTAGACTTGACACTAAGTATTGGTTCCAAGGCAAAAGATTGGTAAAGGCTAGGCAATTGAGGTTAAGTGACTTGCCCAGGTCACACAGCTAGGAAGTGTCTGAAAACAGATTTGAACCCAGGACCTCCCATCTCCAGGCCTAGCACTAGTATCCACTGAGCCAAGTAGCGGCCCCCAAACAATTGTTCTTTATGTGATATGCTTTGTCAATAGCAACGAGCATAGTGAAGAAAAATATTGATTGAATGGAAAATGAGGAGATAGAAAAAGTCTATGCAGCATTTACTAAAAATTACTACAAACCAAGTCAAGATACTTTACTATTTAGTAGCTTCCATGCAAAGATAGACATAGTAGAAGATGTCAAAAATTATGTTGGAAAATATAATTCTTATTAAAAACCAAAAGAGTTAGTTTGTAGATTATAGAGAAGCCTCGTTCCTCTAGGTCCTAAGTAATTTGTTTATGTGAAGAGAATTTGTAGGCACTGAACATGGCTAACAGCAAATAGCACAGAAAACGAAATTGATTACATTTCAACAGATAGAAAATGAATCTGCTAACTCTGTACAATCAGATCACTTACTTATTAGAGCAAAAATCAAAATCAATAAAAACCAGATGGAAAAAAATATGGCATGTAATTAAACAACTTCATCTTACTTGTTTGTGTAAGCCATTGATACCGAATAATGGAAATGGATGTATAATAATGGGTGGGCTGGTGAAAAGGCAGGCAGAATTTAAGCTTTTTTCTCTCTCGCTCGCTCTCTCTCTCTCTCTCTCTCTCTCTCTCTCTCTCTCTCTCTCTCTCTCTCTAGCATTTGTGTGAGCAGAGCTTTTCCAGCTCTCACCCTCTCTTGGGATTCCCTTGTTCACCTCCCTTTCAGGAATCAGAAATAGTATTATCTAATTCACTCCAGCCATTCACCTTTGTATTAGTCATTTGTTTTTTTTTAATTTTTTTTAATTTTTTTTAATTTTTATTTTTTAAACCCTTAACTTCTGTGTATTGACTTATAGGTGGAAGAGTGGTAAGGGTAGGCAATGGGGGTCAAGTGACTTGCCCAGGGTCACACAGCTGGGAAGTGTCTGAGGCCGGATCTGAACCTAGGACCTCCTGTCTCTAGGCCTGACTCTCACTCCACTGAGCTACCCAGCTGCCCCCTAGTCATTTGTTTTAATGTTAAGGGACAACCTAGGGAATCTATTCTTTCTGTACAATAATCAATAATTTCTCTTCTTTTCTTTGAATATAAGTTCCCAAACAGCAGGCCCCAAAGAAGCAGCGATTTTTTTATAAGTTCCTTTATAAGTTGCCAATTGCCTACACTTAATGCTATATTCCAGCACTGGGACATAATAGCTTAAAAAATTAACTGTGTTCTTAATAACTGGAAATAGAGAAAACTTAAACATAGAATTTCCAAATCCCAGTGATTTAGTCAAATGAGTATTATTAATCCATGTGATTACTTACTCATTGTAAAAAAATATTAGAAGAATAATTTACAAATACTTTGAAGCCATCATTTGTGAGGATTTGAAAAGGGAACAGGAAGGCTTTGTAAATACTATTCTATATCAGACTACATCTTTACACTTTCCCAGTTGACTGAAAGATGTGTAAAGTACAAATCCTACTGAGCTTCTTTATTGTTGATTATAAAAAATATTGATTTGGTTGAGCAAAATGCTACTTTTAACTCGCTATTCCTCCAGGATAACTTCATAAATATGTCAAAATCATATAAGATTACTTGATAGATGTAACAAGTGAATGTTCTTCAGCAACTGTCTGAATATTAATGTCAAGTGAGGCATGAAACAGGGAGACATTTCTTCAAAGTTATTTGCTACTATCTTGGAGGATATGATATCTACCCAATCAACCAATAAATCAATAAGCACTTTATAACAGGCCCAAGACACTGTGCCTACAAAGATAAAAATCAAACAGTTCCTGGTCACATAAAAATATGCACAAAAATAAATGAGATACTATAGACCAAACATATATAGATAACATCCTCTTGAGTGTTACTGTTTGCAGATTATCTTGTGTTGACTGTATCAGATTATAAATATAGAATTGAAAGGGACCTCAAAGGTCATCCAATCCAATCTCTCCATTTTACAGATGAAGAAACTGAGACCCAAGGAGGTTGTGATTTGCTTAAGGTCACATAGGTACTAAATGTCAGAGATAAAGTTGGAATCAAGATCCCATGACTCCAGGGTCAGCACCCTTTTCACTGTGCCATGGTTTATCAATTACTACATCATTTCAGAGTCTCTTAAAATTCATATTCATTTAAAACAGTAATGCTCTCTATATACAGAAACAGGTGAATGGAAAAATGACTATTGTGCAGGCAACAATGTGCACTTATATTGATAACCCATACTTTCTGAACTTAAACAATATACACACATATATGAAATATACTCACCAAATTGTATTATATATATTGGTTTTATATATATACACACACACACATATATATATATACATATATATATAAATATGTATTTAAATGTGTGAATGAAATATGACATATTTCATTCACACATTTAAATCCATATTTCTTGGACACATATTGAGTTGGGTCAAGAACTGAAGAAGAAGAGAACGAGCTTGTAATGCCTTTAGGAAACAGAGTAGTTCTTTCAAGCACCAAAATTCTTCTGGTAATGTCATGAAGCTTTGAGTCATGGGATTCCACTGTTTCTGAATAACTGAGGTTTACACTCACCCCAAGGGCAATGGAGAAACACATGGTTGACAGGAAAAAGTTACAAAGAAAGAACTATAAAGGTACTATGGCATTAAATGCCCACTGGACATTTTAAACTGAATTTGCTGACCATAACTCAAACTCAATTTTTCCCAACAGAGCTCATTGTTCAATCCCTCTAAACTCATCCTTCTAAAGTTATATATTTCTGTTGAACATAACACTATTCTTCTGTGCTTTCAGGTGTGTAACTTTATAGTATCATCTTCAAATTATAAATGTCTCACCTAACATGTGCAATCAGTTGCCAGGTCTTAATGTTTGTACCTCTATAACATCTCTCACTTCTAAACTCCTCTTTTTTGGGGGTGGGGGTAGGGGAACCACTGTCTTGAGAACCCTTCTTTTTTACCAAACTTCACTCCCTTTAAAAGACCTCCTTTGCAACAAACAAGTATAGTCTAACATAACCAATTGGTCGTTTTTGAAACTATATAACTCATTGTGTATCTGAAATCCATCATCTTTTTGTTAAGAGCTAAGAAGAATGTTTTATCATTAGTCTTCATGAGGTCGTAGTTGGTTACTGCTCAGATTATTAATATTTTCAAGTTGTTTTTCTTTACAAATTTATAGTCAATTACATATGTTCTACTTTTGCTTACTTCATCCTGTGTCAGTTCATACAGTTCTTCCTAGATTTTTCTGAATCTATCACTTTCATCATTTCTTAAAGCACAAAAAATGTGATTATGCTCATATACCATAATTTGTTCACTTTCTTCCAATTGATAACTCCTTAGTTTCCAATTTCTTTCTATAATAAAAAGTATTATAGTAAATACTTTTGTACATATTGGACTTTTCCTTTTTTTGATCCCTTTGGGATATCTCTATTAGTGATATCATTTTGTTAAAAGGTACATAGTAGAGTAACTTTTGGAGGTGTAGATCCAAATTACTTTCCAGAATTATTGGATCAATTTTCAGCTTCATCAATAGTGCATTCAGTGTGCCTCCTCTCTGACAATTGTCACTTCTCCTTTGTTTCATCTTTGTTAATATGATGTACATGACGTGGAGTCTCAGAGCTGTTTTAATTCTCATTTCTCTCATTATTAGTGATTGGGATAATTTTTTCCCCATATAGTTACAAAGAGTTTGCATTCCTTTTTATGAAAATGATCCGTTCCTATCCTTTGACCATTTTTCTATTGGGCATCTAATCTCTTTTCTCTACTCAGATAATTACCACCTTAAATCAGGACCTTACCACTTCTCAATTGGATTACTTTAATGGCCTAATCAGTCTCATTGCTCTGTTTCCCCTGTATGCTGGGAGCAGCTGCTGAACTATTTTCTTTAAGCATAGTTCTTGCCATGTCAGTTCCTACTCAATAAACTCCAGTGACTCCCTATTGCCTTTAGGACAAATACAAATTCTTCTGTTACGCTTTTTAAATCCTTCTCAACCTGAACCTAACTTGTTTTCCATTTTGGTGCAGGGCAGCTGCAAGATATTTAGTTAGGAAAAGGATTATGCATATTAATGACAGTGAGAGTTAACAAAGCATAGGTAGACTTCACAGGTGGATAGGCTCAGAGTCAGGAAGGTATGGGTCCAAAACCTATCCTTTGTTCTTATGTGCTGCATGATTGGATAAATTATTTAACCTTTCATTGTCTCCCAGGAAACTCCAAGACTATAAATTGCTCAATAGTTTCAGATTTGCATTGGTAGCAAGGGAAGGAGGGAAGATATTTAGTAAACTAAATGATTGTATCTTAGAGGTAATCTCCTCACTGGGACTTCCGACATAATTAAATCATTGTTTAGTCTCTTCCTCTCATTTCCTGAAAAAAAAAAGTGGAAAAGGAACAAAGAATAAGTCTAGAGTTATAAAACTGGCTTGTAGTCCATGTACATAAGGACTAACTTGGTGGGTGTGTCCTGAGAAGGAAATCTATTCTTGTTTGGAATCCATTTGGATTTGTTTGTAGTGGGTGTTCCAGTCTTAAAAAGAATCTTGATTCAACTAAACTAGACCTGGGGGAAATTTAGTTAATAATTAGAGCAAAGAGGCAGCTAGGTTGTACAATGGTTAGAGCTTCAGGCCTGGAGTTGGGAGGACCTGGGTTCAAATGTGACCACAGGCACTTTCTACATGTATGATCCTATATGTCACTTAACTCTGATTGCCTGTCCCTTGTCACTTTTATGTCCTATCATTTAAATATATTTTTTTTATTTTCCCAATTACATATAATAATAATTTTAACACATTTTCCAAAATTACAAAATCCAAATTGGTTCACTCCCTTTCCTCTCCCTTCCCTGAAATGGTAAGCAATTTGATCAGGATTATGTATGTAAATCATATTTCTCATATTGGTCATGTTATGAGAGAATACTCATATAAAACCAAAAAAAACAAAACAAAATAAAAATACACAGAAATAAAATAAAGTAGAAAAATAGTATGCTTTGATCTGCATCCAGATTCCATCAGTTCTTTCTCTGGAGGTGGATTGCATTCTTTTTCATAAGTCCTTCAGAATTTTCTAGAATCATTGTGTTGCTGAGGAGAGCTGTCTTTCATAGATGATCATCCTACAATATTGATGTTCCATGTATAATGTTCTCCTGGTTCTGCTTACTTCACTCTGCATTCCACTCTTCCAATTTTTTAAAAAAATCATCCTGTTCATCATTTCTTATTGTGCAATAGTACTCCATCACAATCATATCCCACAATTTGTTCAGTCATTCTCCAACTGATGGAAATCCTCTCACTTTCCAATTCTTTACCACCACAAAAAGAGTTGCTATCAGTATTTTCGTATGAATAGGTCCTTTCCTCTTTTTTCTGTCTTAGAATTAAAATTATGGCAGAAAGTGAGAGTTTAAAAATTAATTAGAGTTGAAAGTTTCTGAAGAATTAATTTCACACTAGTAAGTTTCAGTGACCACCTGGGTGAGGACAAAGTAGAATTTGAGGGTCACAAGGCAGAGATCATTTCCCACTTCTTCCTCCAAGAAGTGTATTGCTAAAGAAATGACAGTAGATTATGAGCAAACAAAAGAATTTCAGAGTTCTTGATATGAACAAAAGAATTTCAGAGTTCTTGATATGAACATGAGTGATGGTAAGATTAAGGTTATAATCACCCCTGTGTGTAGCTGTGGTGGGCTAAAGGAGTAGTAGGTCATAGAAAATAAGAAAGTTAAGGAAATATGAAAAGAAAGAGTTTATGGGAATATTATTATGGATGTTGAATTACCTTTTTATGCAGACAAGTCTTGGAAGAGGTGAGTTAGGCACTGTACTCACTGAGGAAGGAAACAGCATTCTGGAGGTCAGTAGAAAACAGCTTCTAGAATATCATTTGAATTTTAAATATGAATTTGCTAAATATGGGACCTCAAAGAAAGAGAAGTTACTGTAATCTATTTGTACAGGAAGTGCCTGGAAGTAGAGGTGGAAGGCAGAGATTATTCTGGCTGTCCTAACAAGACCAATGAGCTGGAAGGTATGAGGGGAATTGCCAACAGTGTTCGAAAAGGGTGTCTAAGGAAGCTATATCATCAAGAAGGAGTTCTTGTATGGAGAATACAAGAACAAGGAAGAATGAAAATAGTTTAAGATGAAGGCAGATTTGCTACTTATGGAACAGGCATTATAGAGAGCACAGTGGAGGAGTGGATAACTTTAGAGTGGAAGCTTGGGTACAAGTTTGAGTTAAAAAGGATAGAAATTAAGAGACCAGACAGTAAGTGATGTAGAACAGAATTTGTATAATGATAGCTGGAGATTGCAAATCACTGGGATGAGAAAGGTATGATGGGATAGGGGTATGTTATTCATTGAAGAATGAATTCAGAGAAATTTCTATGGTTAGAAGCAGGACTTGAATTTGATCCTCCTTACTCTGAAGATGATCCTCTAATCACTATCCCATGATACTTCCCTAAGGATGTGATGTACTACTGTGTTTGTTTATATATTTCATTATATCAAGGATCTGTTATTTTCTTAGTGTGGGAACTAAATCTACCATGCATATTGCAATTTTCATAATATAGGAGATAAGTCTTAGAGTGTTATCTTAAGTTTGAAGAAGTTAATTGACTAATCCAACTTCACATAGCTAACAAGTATCAGATATGAGATTTGTAGCCAGATATTCCTGACTAAAAGTTCAGCAAAATATCCACTACATTCTGCCTTTCAACATATTAATATCACCTTGAAAAGGTTATGACTTTCTACTAAGATTAAATGTGGGGGAAACATTTCATACATCTTCTTCCAGACTAATACAGCCCTCCAGCCAGCACAGAGCAAGGAAATTAAAAGGATCATAAATGATATAAGCGATTAAATTTAATCTTGGTTGAGTACATAAAAGAGAGGGTCAAACAGGCCATCAGCAAAATAACACAGGCTTGGTCTGGCTGACAAAAGGTCAATGAATTGGTTTAGAATAATGGAGTGTGATGGGATAAGGAAAAATTATGTGGGAGGGAAGGTAGTATATTGGTGAATTATCTATCTGACATGTGAAGGGTAGATTTATTAAGAAACAGACAGATTATCTCATTGTTATGCTTTGGCATATTTTGAGCCCCTCTTCCTCTCCTTTTTAACTTTAGTCAGAAATGTGAATCATGATATGAATGGAAATGTTACTCTAGGATTTAGAAATATTAGCTTTGACAGAATTCTGTAGCAAAGTTTGTGAAGTAAGGAGCAGAAAGATGTTTTGAGATTGCAATGGAAAGAGATTAGAATACAATGTGGTCACAAACCATAATTTTAAACTCTACAACTAATGTATTAAGATCTAATTGGAATGAGCAGTATATGGATGATGCACTTTTTCCTCCAAGAAGTTAGCTATGCAAAGAATGCCCTTTCTCTAGAAGGCTTGATCTCTGAAGTTTTGAATTTAGGGTTCATTTTTTTAATTAAAAATTTTTCAACAAAGATCTGTTTTCTATCCTTCCCACCTTGCTATCCCCAAAATTGAGAAAGTAAACAAGCCCCTATTAAAGATATGTACAGATAAGCAAAATATATGTCTTCATTGACCATGTCTTTTTCCTTACCAACCCAAATATTTTTCATCTTTTCTCTGAGCCTTTCACCTCCCTTTTAGGAGGTGAGTTGCATGTATTGTCATTAATTCTCCAGAATCATGGTTGGTCATTACACTTATAAGAGTTTCTAGGTTTTTCAAAGGTATTTATCTTTAGAATATCATTGTATAATTTGTTCTATTGGTTATTCTCTCTTCACTCTCTACCAGTTCACAAAGCCTGCCTCTATTTCTCAGGAACTCATTCTTTTCCATGACATCCAATTATTATGCAGGTTTGGTTAGAATTGTTTTGCTTAGGACTAATTCTTCCATTAACATACCCTGCCTCTTACTCCCCTATCTCCTTTCCCTCCTGTTTCTCTGTTGAATGCAGTTTTGCATCCAACTTTGTGTGCATATTCTTCCTCTCTTGGGCCAGTTCAGATGACGGTGAGGTTTGTGCATCAGTTGCACCCCCCCCCCCCACTCTTTACTCCTTGTTTGAATAGATGTCTACTTATATACCCTGATTATGTGAAATAATTTTTGCTAACCTTCCTCTCTCTTTTCCCACTCCTTGAGTATTCCTTTTCCCCTCTCATTCCATTTTTCTTTTGAGATTATCAAGACGTATTAAAAACATTCCCAGATCCTTGACAATGTTATGAAATAGAGGAAACATATCATCTTACCATAGTGAAATGTAAACAATTTATTCCTATTTATTCTCTAAGGATTGTTCTTTCATATTTATCTTTTTACATTCATCTTGATTCCTGTATTTACATTTCAAAGTTTTTATATAGCATTGGTCTTTTTATCAGGAATCCTTGAAAGTCCTCTATTTCATTAAAGATCTATTTTTCTCCCCTGAGAGATTATACTGTTTCTCTGGGTAAGTTATTTTTTATTGATATCCTTTTTATTCCCTAAATTCTAAACTCTCTTCTTTATATTATTGCCTGTTAAATCACAGGTCTGTGATCCTGAATGGTTTCTTGGTTCTTGAATTCTTTCTTGCTGACTGTTCACAGTATTTTTTTTTCCAACCTTGAAGCTTTGGATTTTGGCTCTAATATTCCAGGGAATTTTATTTTGGATTTTTCTTCAGGAGGTAACAGCGGATTCTATTTCTGTTTTCTCCTTTGGTTCTGAGGAGCTCTGGGCAGCTTTCTTTTAAGAACTGTTAAAATGAAATGTTTTGAATATATATACATACATACGCTTATATCCCCTTTTTTGTCTTAAGGTTTTTTTGGGAAGTCCAATGATTCTTAAATTATTTCTCCTTGATGATCTGTTTTCCAGGTCAGTTATTTTTGCTCTTTGATACCTTATATTTTCTTTTATTTTTAGTCTTTTGATGGAGTCTGTTATCTCATAGAGTCATTGGTTTCTATATGGTCTATTCTCATATTCAGCAAATTTGTTGCTTAGGCAAAGTTTTGTGACTCTTATGACAAGCTACTAATTCCCTTTTAATTTTTCTGTAATCATTTTTTCCCTTTTTTCTAGGGCTCTTATGGGATAACATATATACAGTGCACTGTAAACTTTAAAGGAATACATAAATGTGATCTACTTTTGCATTTACAAAAACATATTAAACTCCCTTTTTAAATTTACAAATAATTCTTGCTTCAATTCTCCTGGGAATTCTAATTTAATCTGTGCCCAAGCTATGTTTTTCTCTGAGGCTTTGCTTATATATTTCTTGAATTAATTTTCTTCTTCTGGGTTTGTATCTGAGAATCTCTGATCTTGTAATTTGGGTTTTTTTTTGGTGGCATTATTTTCTTATTTAATGATTCTTTCAGCCTACTTGCTGACTTTAGATTTTATATTAGGGTCAGGTTCCACACACTTCTGCAGGACATGTCTGAATTGGTCCTGTTGTTCTTTTCTTGGAATATTGGGATATTGTGCCATTCTGAGATTTCAGGGACAACTTAGACAGGGGACCTATAAGCATTTAGTGCTCCCCAAATGGTTTGATCTAGGCAATATCTGACTATTCTTCTTATCTGAGCTCTGTGCTCCCAACATGGGTTTGGGTCTGAGCAATAGATCTGTGGGAATGTCCTTTTAGAGTTTCAGGCATTTAGTAGACTGCTGCTGTCCTCAGTCACCATGAGCCAGCTGTAAAGCTCTGCAGTTTCTGAGTGACAGAACTGTATATTTCCCTTTGGTCTGGAATTTCTGCCTAGGGCAGGAGATGGAAATGAGGACCTGCTCTGTTCCTAGGGTCTGAGCCATATAGCTTCCACTCACTGTTGAACTTGCTCCTGGTTCTAGACATACATACTTAGAACTCATGACTACTCCCCGCCTTGGAATGCCACCCCTAAGCAAAGGTCCCTTCATCAGTTAGCCTTGAATCTAAGACCCAGAACTGTGTAGTAAGCAATAGGGCTGCCAGCTGGCATTTGTTCCTTTACCCTACACAAGTTTAGTCTTTTACATTATGGATTTGGGACCTCCTCTTGCCTTGTAGCACAGCACTCTGTATCTGAGGCATATTCTTTGGCCAAATTTGGTCTCCAGTGTGCATTGACTTTTCTATCTCACTCTTCCAACCTGGGCTGGAAAATGCCTCACTGCAATTTTTTCTTGCATTTCCTTATCAGGATTTGATCTGGTATGTTTTTTAGATTTGTTTGGAGGAATCTGGGCAGGAAGAGCAGTTTGCTATATTTCTTTTTGCTTTTGTATCATCTTGGCTTTGATTTCTTCCTGGGGTTACTCTTGAGGTTAAATCCAAGGGTGATACTTTCCAGAAATTCTTTTGTCTTACTAGAAGATCAGGTTTTAAAATCAGACTGCTAAGAAATTTCAAATTTTTCCTTCCTCTACACAATAGACTGGGTTTCAGGAATACTGTCTATGAATTTACTTCTTATGATGAATGGAAAAACATATAACTTTTATGCTCTTCTCTAGGATACTCCACCACTCTCTCAGTTGCTTCCATCTCCTGAGCTGGGAAAATCCATTCACAAGAATTCTTCTCACAGGCCAAGTGACAAAACCATGGGCATGGGTGAGCACATGCAGCAATGTGCTCCAAAGAAGTCATTAGTGGCTCTTGAAGAGGACATTTTGTGAAATCTCCAATACACAGAAGATTAATAAGAGACTAAAGCCAAGACATCAAGGCATGAGGCTGGAGTTGACATAACATGTGAACTTTGCTCCTCACTAAAGATGTTTGTGTGGTACAATGGAAATAGCAATAAATTTGGAGTCACATGACTTGAGTTCAAATTCCAAACTTACTACATGACTGTAGGAAAATTACCAAACCTCTCTGGGTCTTTATTTTCTTGTATGCAAAATGAGAGGGTTGGACTAAATAACCCTCTAAGGTCTCTTCCAGCTCTCAGTCCGTGATCCTATTATTCAGGCAGTGCCAGTCTGATGGGGTTGCCTGTCCAGCAGTCCCAAAGCATGCTTGTTTTTTGGAGGGAGTCCAAACCATATACTAGCACTATGAGTCTGGGATGGGCTAGGTAAGAACCATGGGAAAGTTTGGGATTTCCCAGAATGGCAGGGTGTTTCCCCACTGACAAGCCTAAGTTTTATTCCTTTAAAAAAATCTAGCCTTATACTAGCATCATTCCAATATTTATTAAAGAGACATTCACTTAAATTTTGACCTGTGAGAGGGAAGGGGCAGCTCAGTGGTGGAGGGGATAGTGCATGGGACCTGGAGTCACAAAGACCTAAATTTGAATCTGGCTTCAGTTACTTTCTAACTGTGTGACCTTGAATAAGTCATTGTTTACCTCAGTTTCTTCATCCGGAAAATGAACTGGAGTAGAGAATGGCAAACTAATCCAGTATCTTTGCCAAGAAAATCCCAAATGGAATCATGAAGAGTCAGAGAAAAAATGCCATGCATAGAAAAATAACATTAATTATAGGTAGTGTTCAGACCCAATTCTAAGATTTTGGAGAAAAATGTTGCTTAAATATGAACTTTAAATACAGTATTGGTCTAGAATACGATATCTGAACTTATGAAGAACCCACCTTCCCACTGGACGAAATTAATGTCAATCAAAAATGGAAGTCACTAGATCATTAAAATGTCTTTGTTGAATATATAGGTATTGAGTTTTAAAAATTATTTTCAGACGACTTAAAAATGTTGGATTGAGTTGAATAGACATAGATTAATTAAGGGGAACTCTAATTTGGTCAATCAACTCTTTGACATTTAACAATAATATGTCACAAATCACTCCCTTGACATGATGAAAAGGCTTATGTAACTCAATGAAAATATGAGTTTTGCTCTGTAGGGTTACCTGACATAGTGGAGAGTTCTGACAAAAGGTGATCAATTGGAAAAAAGAAACACTTTGATATCTTTTTGCCAAGAAAACACAATGGACAGTATTGGGCTTGGCATGTTACAGTCAAGAAGAGTAAGGCACAACTGAACAACAACAACATGTCATAATAATATACCCATTTCTTTGGTAACCCCTTTTCAAAATATGAAAAATTTAGTCAGTCATATACATGGCTTGACCAGATCTATGGTACCCCTTATCATGTTTCAGATCTCCATTTTGATAAATTCCTTTCTGAGTAATAAAGCACATGGACCCACAAACAGATATCTAGAGAGGCAGATATAACACAGGAGCTTCTGAGCACCTTTCCCAGAGTTTCAACAGTCATCATTGCCACTCAGAGTAAATATTGAAGGAGAAGAGAAGGAACACCAAATAGCTATTAATGAGCTCCTTTTCTCAGCTTCCCTGGCTATTTCTTGCCACATTCTGTGACACACTGTACCAGGGATCATCCATAAAAGGTGATTTGGTCTGGCAATCATATATCAACAGTGCTTTCAGAACTCAGCTAGGACACAGCTTAAATGGTTTTCCCTCCCTTGACCCAGGTAAGGCTAGAGCATGCAGAGTTAAAATCAGACATTGTGATGCCTCAGTTACATTCTTACACTATTGCACCTGTTTTTAAATAATGGTAGAAATATCATAAGTAAGAGAATCTAGGGGTGCGAGGGAGGAAATGTGAGACTATTTTAGAAATTACAATGAAAAAATGTGTTTGGTATTATTCTCCTTGATTTACAAATATCTGAGAATAAAGAGGTAGAAGCTAATTGGCTACTGGTCTGCTTCTTTTATAGATCTTCTAACATCAGTGATAAGTAAACTTTAAAAAAATGTTTAGTTCAATTCAAGAAACATTTATTAAACACTCATGAAGTACGAGAGTCCATGAGAGGTACTAGGAATATGAAGACAAAACCAAAGCAGTTTCTGCCCTCAGTGAGCTTACATTCTACTGTGGAATATATCATATACATAAGTAAGTAAATAAAAATATGTATCCAAGTGAAAGAGTGCTAAAAATTGGCAAGACAAAAAGGTTGCTATAGGAGGTAGCATTTGATCTATTTTTGAAGTAAACTTGGGATTTTACAAGATGCAGATGAGGAAGAACTACATTCCAGAGATCTAAGTTAACATTCAACAGTTAACCAAGGAGGTATTCTTAGCCTTAGCATAAAAAGATACTCAATAAGAATGTAGCACTTAGGTCAGGTAGAGCAGCAACCCATCCCCTAGAAATGGATGTGGTTAGCAGGATAGGATATAGTGTAGTGATTTGCAAAGTCTTGGGGCACTGGTCAAGTTTATACTCTTGGATAATCAGGAAGTTAGTTGTCCTGAGGTCACTAGGAAGCTGCTTCAACGGCAAACATGAATTGAATTTGAGTCTCTTGAACCAGTCAAATAGCAATTACAATTTTAATACCTTTTAAAGGAGCAACTTAGCCAACTTTCAGGGGTCTTGGGAAAATTTGGAACAAGAGACTGGTAGATATTTCTCTAGCCACAGATGAGTTTGAAAAAATTACCTTTCTTTTGATCATTTAGGAATGTAGTGGGGCAAATAAAGCATTAGTAGATCAACTTGAATCACTCTGAATTGTAAAATTACATTAGTATTTTATCATACTTACTCTGGACAAATGCTATAGTCCTTGAGCAGCTTTTTAAACACTGTGCTCTTTCCTGTTGGTAATCCAAAAAGGAGATCGATTCCTACTGTAATGAAGTAATTTAGGGAATATCCTACTCTAGGGATTTTAACAAGGAAAGGTAAAGGAATAAATACATTGAACACTGTGTTCCTCCTCAGTATGTGTTTTAGGAGAACTGGGAGTATCGGTGTATGTGACTGGGCTTATACTTGTGTTGTAGGTCGCCTAAGGTACTTGGCATTTGGATCATGTACAATTGAACATAATCAATCAACTAGTATTTATGTCATGCTCACACAGCATCCAGGCTATATTTATTCATTTGTCAGTGGATATGATGCTTGCCCTCAGAAATAGGCTGAATTTGTAATTTGCTAGCTATTTCTTTCTGAGACTTTATGCCTGCAATTCTGATAGATGCCTCCATATGGCAATGGTATTTGTTAAATAGTCACTCTAGATGATAGATGGTCTTCAGAGATAACTGTCTCAAAGATCATGCTTTTATTCATTGTATAAAATTTTTTTAGACATGAAAGCAATTTGGAGCTTACAATATGTTAATTTTGTAGCTGAGAAAATTGAGGTTCAGAAATATTTCCCTGGACATTAACAGCCATGCTGTCTCTGCTTGGATCATCACCTCTACTTTCTCCCTATTTGAAAATTGGATGGCCCCTAGAACCTTCTTGGGCTTTGATAAGCCAGTTTGGGATTTAACTTGCTCTGTTCCAGGCCTTCCAAGTTGTATCACTTTCCATCTCAGACTTTTTCAGCCATGCCATCTCCATTTAGGCCATTACCTCTACCTCCTCCCCACCAAAAATTGGAATATTATGTGCTTAGATATCAGGGGAGGATCATAAACAGTCTAATTAGCTACTTCCCTCAACAGACTTCTCTCTAAACACACATTCACTGCCTGAACTCATTTTTCAGTGGTTAACATACTCCCACCATTTTGTGTTTCATTAATTCCAGTGATTCTGAATCCCTAGCTTGAGCCAACTAATTGGCAAAGTGGATAGAGTGCTGAGCCTAGAGTCAGAAAGATTAGAGTTCAAATATGGCCTCTGACATTTACTAGCTGCATGATCTTGGACAAATCATTTAACCTACAACTTCCTCATTTATAAAATAAGGAGATTCCTCATCTACAAAATAATAGCACTTACTTTACTTTTTTCATGAGGAGATCAAATAAGATAATATTTTGTAGAGCACAATGTTTGGAATTTTAACATAATAGATTCTTCATAAATACTTGTTTCCTTCCTCTGTTAGTAATATCCACTCCCTTACTCCAATTTCCCACCCCAACCCTGCCTGTCCACCAACCCAGTGACCCATTGTGCTCTCTGAAATGGCTCAACCATAATGAACAAACTTTCTTTTTCTATATACCCTTAATTTCTGCCTTAGTATCAATTCTAAGATAGAAGAGTGGCAAGATTTGGGCAATTGGGATTAAAGTGATTTGCCTGGGGTTATACAACTAGGAAGTGGCTGAAGTCAGATTTAAACCCAACTCTTTCCACCGTACTACCTAGCTGCCCCTCTTTCATTTAAAATTAAATTTAAAAAATCTAATTACATGTAAAATAATTATTAACATTTTCTTTCTTTAAATGAATTCAGAATTCTATTCTTTCTTCTGTCCCTCTTCTTTCCTTCTGCCTGAGATGGTAAACAAAATGGTATAGATTTTACATGGCAATCATATAAAACATTTTCCATATTAGTCATATTGTGGAAGAGATCTCAACAAAATAAAAAAGGAAAGAAAAAAGTGAAATTTAATATGTTTTGGTCTATATTCAGACTCCAATTCTTTCTCTGGAGTTGGTTGGTATTTGGAATTGTCTTGGATCACTCTGTTGTTGAAATAGTAAGATCATTCATATCATTAATGATACAGTATTGCTGTTACTGAGTCTCGCTCTCATTTTGTTTCTTTTCTCACTTCTTCCATGGTCAGGTACTCATTGAGACCTCGCTCCCTCCTGTTTAGTACTAGTTGCATTTCTACTGGCCATTGCAGAGGAATTAAAATGTTTTCTTTCTTCTCCTTGTCACTTCTAGACTCACTCTCCCACCATAACTTAGTAACCTTTACTTATTTGAAGTCCATGCCCTTCAAATTTTTCATCCAATCCAGATCCTAATGGGCATTACTTATTGACCCCCAATGGCATGCTCCTTTCTTCTTCAGTGATTGATTATACTGCCTCAATCTTTTTCTTCACCATGATTCTTACCCACATATAAGGAGATTTCAGTATGTATATTTATACTCCTTCAAGTACTCTAACCTTTCATGACCTCTATTCCATCTCAGTTATGTACTGAGATGATTATATCCTTGATCTTGCCATCCCCTCAAACATTCCAATTTTATATTCATGAACTCTGAAATTCCTTTATCATATCATAATCTTTCATTGTTCCATCTTTCTCTAGGCCTTTGCCTCCTAATCCTGTTTTTTATTCTCACCATGTCCTCCAATCCCTCCATTTCTTTTTTTCCCAGACCATTACCTCTGTACAGGTTGTATTTTCCTCTTTACCCTGTCTAAATGTCTTGGTGAATCAGCTCAGTTTTAATTTGTCCTTTACACTCAAATCCCTTGCCTCTTTGTCTTTTTATGGATCATGCCTTGCCAAACTTTAATTTTGGATTGTTCCCACCATCTGTTGTCTTCACTTCTATTCATGTGCTGATAAATGGTGCTGGAGAAAATAATAAAATTGTGATGGCTGAGTCCACTACAAATTTATATTTCCTAAAATCAGCTGGGGAGTCACTGAAGAAAGGCAATTCTTTTATACTCTACCTAATTGATTCACTCTCCCATTTGCCATAGTGACTGCCCCAACATTCTCATCTCTCCTCAACCTCGCCACCTACTCAACTAAGTACTTCACTGAGAAAAATGAAGTCGGTGATCAAGAGCTCCCTCTTCTCTCTTCCTCCTCATTTCATGTCATTCACAAATTTTTCTCCATTATCCCCTCCTTGTAAACTGTCTCACATGAAAAAGTAGTCCTCCTTGCTGAAGTAAATCTCTCAATATGCATGCTTAATCCTATTTTCTCTAGCAAGTTGCTCCCTCAGTTGCAAGTCTCTCTCTTCTAGCTCCTTCCCTTCTGTCTGTGTATGTCTCTTCAATCCTTAAAAAAACCATCTTATGATCTGACTATCCCATTGCTTATCATCCTATTTCTTTCCTTGCTTTTGTGACTAGACTTGAGAGAGTCATCTCTACTAGATTCTTACTCTTTTTCTCCTCTTACATTCTTCTTTGTACTCTGTTTTCAGATGTCATCATTTAGGTGAATCTAATTTCTCCAAAATTACTAATAATCTCTTAATTTCCAAATCTAATAGCTTTTTCTCAGTTCACATTCTTTATAAATTTTTTAAAATTTTGTTTTTGACTCAGTTACTATTCTCCCTTTGGGTCTCTTGAGAGAGAGAGAGAAACACTGGGAAAAGCTGACTTATAGAGGAGCTGGCGCTTCAAACATGTCAGCTTCTTCCCAGAGTCCTTTCTCTCATATTTGGGGTGGAAGGAACATCTGACAATGCATGCCTTCTTTTTCAAAACTAGAAACACTTGAAGACCAAAATCTTTCTTCTCTCCTTCTCCCACCTACCACTCCGTCTTCACATCCCTGTCCCCAGTGCAGGCATGGAGCACTAACCAATTAATCTCTTCTAATGAGGATATTCCCATGGAAGTGACCCTTTGAGCTGGGGTTACTTTATCTTACCTCCCCAAACTCTCCTTTTTGAAAAATTTCATATTGCTAGCAAGAGAAACCATCATTCTGCTAGTCCCCAGGCTCACAACCTGCATGTCATCCTTAATTCCTCACTCTCAGTTACCACACATATCCAATAGTTGTCAAGTCTTTCTCATTTCTTCTTTCACAGCATCTCTTGTATACATCCCCTTTTCCTCCCTCGCACAGTCACTACTTTGGTACAGATTCTCATTAACTCTTGCCTGGACTCTTGCAAGTCTTTTAGTTTTGTTTACAACAGTCCTACTAAGTCCTTCTTTGTATTGAGGGAAGCCTGAGCTCTCAGAAGTTATGCTAGTTTGAAATGCAAGGTTTGGTAGTTCTAATGAGTTGAAAAGGATTCTACCAAGGATCTCCTTCCTTTCTATATGTCTGATACAGTACATCAATTATATATATATATATATATATATGTACACATAAGCATTTTGATATTAATAAGCATAAATATGATATTTACGATATAGAAAGATAAGTATTTCTATAGTTTAAGTATTTTGAAGATTGTATATGCAGCTGTGAATCTACTCATGGTCTTATATATTTATGTTAATTTCTTATATATTTTAGATATCAGACTTTTATCAGATTCTTGTTGAAAAGATATTTCCCAATTGTTATTCCTTCTATCTCAGTTGAATCGGGTTGTTTTTTTTTTATTTCAAAAGTCTTTCAATTTCATGTAATGAATGATTATCTATTTTTTCTTAATGTTCATAAATCTAGAGCTAGAAGGGACCTTAGAGGACATGTAATCAAACCCCCTCATTCCACAGATGAAGGCCCAAGGTTAAATAGGTAGCAACTGTCAGAGGAGAGATTTGAAGCTACATTCTTTTACTCTAGAGCTCTTTCTATTTTAACATGATTCCTTCCTCTTCCTTTGTTCCTTTGTTCCTTCCTTCCTTCTTTTCTTCCTCACTCCCTCTTTCTCTCCCTTCTTCATTTCCTTCCTTCCTCTCTTTCTCCTTCATTTTTTCCTTCATTCATTCATTTGTCCATTTGTTCGTTCCTTCCTTCCTTGGCTCATAGGTTTAAGGACTTTCTCCCAGATGTGGTCTTTTACATTCACATACTAAGAGATTATTGAATGTTTTTTATTGATTGATTGAGTCAATCATGTATCTATCTCATAAATATTTTGATATATGGTGTAAGATGTTGGTCTGTGCTTTTTTTGTTTTTAAAACAAACTGTTTTCTAATGATCCTGGCTGTGAATGAGAAGTTCTTCTCTTGGCAGCTTATATTCTTGGGTTTGACAAACACTAGGCTGTCTGTTTCTGATACTTATTCATTGAGTGCTACCTTGTATATGAAGTCTTTCCTGATTCTCCACATGATTGTGGAGATATCCCACTATCCTCTTTTAATTAAGTTACATTTATTTTGTATGTATTTTATATACATATACATAAATATGTATATATATAGTCTCACACAATAAATAAATTCCAAGAAAGAAGAGACTATTTTGTTTGGACCTTTTTATATCTAGCCTCACACAACATCTTATGTGACATAAGCAACTTATAAATTCGTGATAATTGATTTATTTTTCCAATTGTCTCTATTTTGAATTTATTTAATTTTTAATTTAAAAAATCCTTACCTGCTGTCTTAGAATCAATACTAAGTATCAATACCAATGCACAAGAATGTTAGTGGCTAGGCAGTTGGGATTAGAGACTTTCCCAAGGTCACATAGGTAGGAAATGTGTGAGGCCAGAGTTGAACCCATCTCCTGGCATGGTTCTCAAGCCACTGAACCACCTACCTGTCCCTATCTTTATTTTTTTTAAACTGATGCCAAATAGTTTGAGTTCATTATTTTTTATCATGTAATTTGAGATCCTGGAAGAAATTTTATCAAAGAATTTGTGATTGTCTTTTTATTTCTTTTTTTTATATGATTTTTGTTGAGATTCTAGACCTTTTGTTTCTCCAAATGAATTTTGCTATTTTTTGTCTGCTTCTACAAAGAAACCCATGATAGCTTGGCATAATACTAAATCTGGAAATTAATTTAGGTAATATAATTTTCACTATGTTGGCATATGCTAAAAATGAGTGATTAATATTCTTCTGTTTGTCCTTCCTATTTTTTTTTATTATTGAACTTTTAAAAATCAAAACATTCAAAAACCTTCTTCCTTCCACTTTCATAGAATATTCCTTTGTAACAATAATGTATTATTGAGGGAAACAAGCCAAATTATGGCCCTGTATAACAATGAATTCCTCATTCTTCATCTATAATCCATTACCATTTTACCAATGGAAGATAATCTTGTTTTGTTACCAATTTTATGAAATCAAGACTAGTTATTGTATTGAATAGAATTCTGTTACTTTTCAGTGTTGTATTACTTTACAATATTATGGTGCATTGGATAGAGTCTGAGCGACCTCAGAAAAAGCTCAGTTCAAATCTAGCCTGTGACTAGTTAGCTGTTTGACCTATAATTAGATAATTAGAAAATAGTTTGGCCAAAAATAATCACTTAAATTTAGTCTGCCTCAATTTCCTCAAAATGGAAATCATAATAGCACCTATCTCACAAAGTTGTTGTGAAGATAAAATGATTTAACACCTCTAAGGTTGTAAGTACAATGCCCAGCACACAGTAGGCACTTAACAAATGCTTTTTCCCTTCCACTCTTTGCAAAGTGCTTTACAGTACTATATAAATGCTTATGGTGTTATGTATATGCTCACTACTACTACTACTACTACTATTATTATTATTATTATTGTTGTTGTTAAGCTTATAGTTTTAAAAATTGCTTCTATTAACTTTACTTTGTATAGATTCAACCTTTCTAAGTTTCTCTGAATTCTTCATATTCATCACTTCTTGCGGTGTAATAATATTCCATTACATTCATATACCACAATGTGGTAATGCACCCCCTAATCGATGAGCACCCACTTTGCTTCCAGTTTTTTGCTACCACAAAAAGCATTGCTGCTATAAATATTTTTGTACTTATGACTTTCCTTTTCTCTTTCATCTCCTTGGGATATATGCCCAGTAGTGGTAACTCTGGGTCAAAAAGTGTATGTTCAATTTATTGAATTTTCTAGTATAATTTCAAACTTTTCCAGAATGGCTGAGTTAATTCATAGCATCACCAATATTGTTCATTAGGCCTTTCTATATAGACCCTTGGACTATTTTTGTCTTTTTTCATCTTTGTCAATCTAATTTTTTAAAGTAAAATGTTAAAAAAATCCATTTATTTAAGTCTTGCATGTATCTTGGGAGACTGACTCGGATATTTTATGTATTTTGCTACTTTTAAAATGGGATTTTTTTTCTTTCTATCACGTCCTCCTGGTTATTGTTTAAAACATCGAGCTGTCTGTAAATATAACTAATTTTGTCTCCTTTGCCAAAGTTTAGACCTTTTTTTGTCTGTTCTATCACTAGTATTTCTTGAACTATATCAAATGATAAAGAGGAGAAGGTCTCATATCTGATAGCACAATTATATCTTTTGCTTTATTTGGAACTGTAAAATTCACATTAGACTATCCCAATCTCTCATCTGATAGTTTTTCATTTTAAAAATTAGGAGGAGCAATTAAGTTAGCAAATTATTGTAAGACCATTTGATTTTCTAGTGATTTTTGTACATATTGGATTTATTAACCAAAAAATAACATTTTTTTCTTTATTATAACTGTGAACTATAATATCATGCCATCATTAAAATTTTAAATAAAACATTATAAGAGGATATTTCTGTCTGAGAGATGCTGTGGTGTTGTGCAACAAAACCAAAAGACAAATAAAACAATAAATAATTTAACTTTACAAAAAGTATGGTTAATTTTCATTTGAACACTAGAAAAAATATTTAGAAAGCTTGAGAATGTTGAAAAAATCGGTTTTTGTAAATTCGCTTCTAGAAAGACTCTAAGATCTATTTAATTCTTATATTGTTGAGATGGGAATTAGGATAACATTAATTTCTTGGTTTAGTGCACATCATGGCCTTGGGATGAGCAAGCTAATGTCATGCTGCATTCCGTTGGCATCCACAAGTTAGAATGCATCATATGTTGGACTTGGAGTCAGGAAAGAATGAATTCAAAATCTTCCTCAGACATTTACTAGGTTTATAAACCAGAGCATGTCACTTAACTTCTTTCAGGCTCGGTTTTTCCATGTGTAAAGTGGGGATAATAATATTTGCAAATCTTGTCTAGGATTCAGAGAACGGCTTTAATAGTGTGGCATCCAAGTGGTTATGTATTTCTACTCTGGTTTGTAAGGAAGCAGAAGAGTCAGAAGAAATGAGACTGGTCCATCTTCTATTAATCTCACTAACATTTGGTAGTGGGCAGGAAGAGTACAATCCCTTGAGAGCTTGTTGAGACTTTAGAATTTGTTCTCCTTGAGTCTTCATAGAGAATTGCAAGGTTTAGACGAGGAAAAAACTTAATGATCCTAAGATTATGTGTGTGTATATGATTGTTGTTGTTCATGCACTTTAGTCATGTCCAACTCTTCATATCCCCATTTGGGATTTTCTTGGCAAAGATACTAGATCTGCCAAAGATACTGGAGTGGTTTGCCATTTCCTTCTCCAACCCATTTTATAGATGAGGATATCAAGGCAATTAGGGTTAAGTGATTTGTCCAGGGTCAAGCAACTAGCATATATGTATGTATATATATATATATATATATATATATATATATGTAACACACACACACACACACACACAAAACTGGGCTGAAAGGAACCACCTTAGGTATTATCTCATCCAACAACTTCATTTTATAGATGAGCAAACTGAGGTTCAAAGTAGTAAACAGGACTTGTCCAAAGTCATATAGATACAATTCTCCTCCTTGCCTTGTTCACACAGAGAATAAAGGAAGTCAGAAAGTTGTCTATAACTTCCTATAATGGAAGAAGAACTTACCCTGTGAGAGTAGGAGGAAGAATGCCCGTGACCAAGATAATGCCAGCTGGAGGCAAGGGCAGATGATGTAAATTTTTTGAAGGTCAATAAAGGAGAAGTTAAGTAGGGATTAGATCTCAGATCATATGCTTATGCTATTCTGGAAAACCCAGACACATTTTACAGAATGAATGAATGAATGAATGAAGCACTTATTAAGGGATTACTATATGCAAATCATTACACTAAGTGCTATATGATTAGAAAAGTAAAACAATTCCTGTTCTCAAGGGGTTCACCTTCTAACAGACCAAGAAGATACGTATGGAAGGTGTCAGCTGCAAGTCAGATAGAAAGATCTCCTGGACCGTACAGGTTCAGTGGCAGAGAAGATGATATTGTTTCTTCGTTAAGGTGATTAAATCACTGATTATTTCATCAGTTTCTGTTGTTGAACCATTTGATGTGCTAAAAACTTTGATGACAAAAATGTTCTCTTCTAGATCTTCCAGAGACCGGGCAGTACCTGCAGGAGCAGTTGTCAGCCTGCATCTCGATACCTGTGGGCACTGGAATGGATGCATTGCCATTACCAGAGTTCTTAGGTTTAATATTCTGGGCTGTCTCCACCAGGACCTGAGGGGAAATAATGGTCAAGGATGGGAACCCATCACAGAGCCCACAGCCCATCATAGACTGCCTCCTGTCCCTCCCCCTGGCATTTCTTGCTCCTTCCACAAGGCTGACTCACCTGCCCTGAAGAATAATAAAACAGAGAAGCTGGGTTTCAGATTTAACCTAGAGATACTTATCTGATTGTCTTTACCAAGACTATTCCTCTAGCCTGCCCAAAGGGAGATGTGTCCAGTCATGAGCACTAAAACATGAACATTAAAATGGAAACAGGTGGGAATAAAAGACAACTGCTGAAACACGATTGGGAATATAGTGCTGAAAAGACTGGAGCAAAGAGATGTGCAGAAATCCTCGTCTCGCCTCACTTCCAGTCTTCTCAAAGAGGGAAGGAAAAAAAGCCTAGCAGAGGAAACATGCACAAGGCCCTGTTCCTTTCACAAACAGACATTTTTATTTGCTTACCAAAAGGAATAGAAAAGAACATCTGCATGAGGAACACAGATAAAAACAACCTGAAAGGAACACAAGTTTTTGAGGAGACACGTAGATGATTTAGGGGGGACCTGAGTAACTGCGTGCCCTTCAAAGACATCTGTAATGAATGAAAGCAGAGATGGCCATGAGATATTGTTGTCCCTCATCTAAGTTGCAAATGATGTTTTCAGAATTTTGAAGGGCACAGCGAGAAGATACAAATCAAGGAATGGCTTGCGGACTATGGGAAAGTTGGACTGAGTTGTTGTTATTTGTGTTACACCTGATAGCCTTGTGGGTTTGGGGTTGTTCAGCCTGAGTTAGAGCTGGACATTACTCATGCTGACTTGAGGCATTCGGGCCATTGAGAAGTCAGATAGGATGTGTTCAATAAAGGAACCGGAATGAGAATAGAGCAGAAAAAAAGGCAAAATCTAACCAAAACCTGAAGAGGGTAGCTAAAGACAGAGGCAGAGGTAGAACAGAGATCGTCCCCTGCTGCTGAAAAGCAGACTCCCTCAGAGACTTGACTGTTTTTTGTCTCTGCTGCTTTTTCTGGCTGGAGAGGAAGAAACTTCTCAAAGCTCAGAAAGCATATCTAAGGAAGGAGCTCTCTAGTTCTCTGGCATAACGCAAACTGTTTGTCATTGAAACAGGCAAAGACTGCTTCAGTGCCCAACCAAGGGAGCAGACCTGGAAAGCTGCAGACCTTAGGCTTAGGGTGTTTTCACTAAAAGTAGTGTGCTTCAGTGGTCCAAGAGTATTAGAGATCAGGGTTAGACCAGCAGGAGAGAGAAGAGAGTGTAATGCATAAAACAGACTCTTTCCTAATATAGAACACTAAAGGCCTGAAGTTCAAAGATATGAGTTGCCTTGGGTTCATGGGTTTCCTTATGCATGTGACTCACCTCTAAATTTCTCCAAGTTCATGCTCCCCACTCCTAACAATGTATGCATTGGCAGAAGAGTATTACCCAGATTCACTGGAGGATTTTTATTTTGGGGTATTTATGCTTTTTGTCTTTTATTCAGTACATTTTTTTTGTTTAATAAATATTTCACAATTAGGAGTTATTGATCAGGGGACAGCTAGGTAGCTCAGTGGATTGAGAGTCAGGTCCAGAGATGGGAGGTCCTGGGTTCACGTCTGACCTTGGACACTTACTAGCTGTGTGCCCCTGGGCAAGTCACTTACCACCATTGCCTAGCCCTTACCACTCTTCTGCCTTGGCTCCAAGACAGAAGGTTAAGGTTTAAAAAAAAGAGTTATTGATCAAGACTGATTTGTGAAAATGGGAAACATAGCAGTGGGAGCTCAGGAGCAATAGTGATAAATGGGAGATCTCTGTATCTCTCTGCATCATAATTACCTCCAGGACTCTGTGAGTAAGAATTTGTCCAATGGCTCCTTTCTTTTCCAGAAAGCTCTGTAGGCCTGACAACATGAATTCAGGTTGAGGTCAGTAAGCCAACTCAGAGAGAAAGAAAGAGTACAGTACATGTGTCATGTTGGACAACATGCATAAGGACATTTCCAGTATGAATTGGTACCACATCTGTGCTACACATATATAGTAGGGAAAGGAAGTGTAATGAGACCCTGTAGAAATTAAATCAAATTGACCTTACCTGAAAATCTGTGGATATCAGATCAAGGTCAAATCATCCACCCTGTGTTAGGGATGAGTTTTTGGTGAAGTAAAACGGAAATCTCTCTTCTTTCCCTCCTCCCTCCCCAGAATTGATGTCACGAGTGGTGTGACATCTTAGGGCAGGAGTAAAATTGGATAATGAAAGCAAAGTTTTCTATTTCTGAGGCTTTCGATCTGGGTGTTATATTAAGTCTCTCAAATGTACCCTTTTTATCTCTAATGTTTTGATCTGAGACAGAAACATTTGAGTGGGAGGTGAAAGAAAGGTGTATCATGGGTATAGTTATGTCAGTAGACAAAGAGTTCTAACCCTTTCCCTTGCCAGCTATTGAAAGGAGAATTCTGGAGGTGGTGACTAGAGTGAATAGTGGTGAGGGCTTGAGGAGAACCAAGAACCAAGACAAGGAGATAGCAACTGGGAAGAGGAAGTGTGCCTTCCGGAGAGATACAGGGTCCCTCTGGATGTCAGTGCTTTGGAACATAATCCCATTTCACCATGCCAATTGAGACTTTGGATCAAGTCACCAGGGACTGGAGAAAAGTAATGCTAACTAGGAAATGAAATGAAAATTAATATAGTCTTTCTTTTCTTTTCCTTTCTTTTCTTTTCCTTTCTTTTCCTTTCCTTTCCTTCCTTTTCCTTTTCTTTTCCTTTCTTTTCTCTTCTTTTCNCATTTTGATCCTCTTTGAGTATGAAGGACAACAACCATTGCTACTATGTGCCAGGCAGGATGCCAGGTCCTGGGGTTAAAGAAGAAAGAATGAAGCAGTTCCGACTCTCCAGTAGTTTATATTCAAATGGGAGAGACATATATATTTATAAAAATATAAACAGTATTAATATAAAGTAATTAAACACAAGCATATGCAACAAAGGCAATTCTTTATGTGTAGTGTGGAGGTGTTGTTATGTGGCTCAGAGGGTGGCAGGATAGACAGCTCTAGCCCCTTCTTCTCCTGCCTTTCACCAAGGGTGACTAATTCCTTCCAGGAAGGGAAGCTGAAGTTGGGTCTGGTGGCTTTTTTTCTCGAGAGAGAGAGAGAGAGAGAGAGAGAGAGAGAGAGAGAGAGAGAGAGAGAGAGAGAGAGAGAGAGAGAGAGAGAGAGAGAGTCCAAGACTGGGATTATATCTATCTGCTTCCTTAAATATTGTTATTCTAGGAGATACAATTTTAAGTTTCAAGGTAACTTTTTTAAAACCCTTTTCTTCCATCTTAGGATTAATACTAGGTATTGGTTTCAAGGCAGAAGAGTAGTAAGGACTAGGCAATGGGAATTAAGTGACTTGCCTAGGGTCACACAGCTAAGTGTCTGAGATTAGAACCTAGGACCTCCCATTTCTAAGCCTGTCTCTCAATCCACTGATCCACCTAGCTGCCCCCTAGTCTTTCTTTTCTAAGCTCAGTAAGAGTGTAGATATAAATTTTATGCTCAGTGTTTCTTAAGCCAGTCTTTCCACTTACACAACTAGCACCTTAGTTCAGGTTCTCATCACCTCTTGCTTGGATTACCACAAGTGTTTCTTAAGAGGTTCTCTGCCTCAAGTATCTTACCACTATATTTCATCCTACGCACTGCTGCCAAAGTTTTCTTTAAGTGCATATCTGATCACATAACTTTTCTTCTTCATCAATATAGTGCCTTCCTATTGCCTCAAGGATAAAATACAAATTCCTTTGTTTAGCTTTTAAAGTCCTAAAAAATCTGGATCCAAGGTATCTTTTTACCTTTGTTGGACATGATTGCCACTCCTGTCCTCTGCCATCCAGTCAAATTCAAATTTTCTTTTTTCCTTACCCATGAAATCCCATCTCTGATCACTCTGCCTTCATACTCTCTATCCCACCTGCCTGGAATGCACTCCCTCACCTTTACTTCAGAGACTTCCTTCTTTCAAGATACAGCTTAAGCATCATCTTCCACTTGAAATCATTGCTGATCCCTGCAAACAAAGGTCTTTCTTGCTAAACAACCTTGTAGTTAATTACTTTTGTTTATTCTTTATTCCCTTTTTATTCATGTGTGTATGTACATTCACAAATGTATGTATACATATACACATATTTCATATGTGTAGTATTCAAGGAGGACCAGCACCTCTGGTATGAAGACTTTCCAAGTCCTTTTCAGGACAGCACTTTTATCATTGGTGTCCACTTGGCATTCATCTCTCATATGTGGCTCTACTAAGAAGCTATAATGTTCACAGTGGCCACATTCCAGTAAACCATCTCAAGCAGGTAGGCTAAACCAAATTGAGGGTAACTGACAGGCTTCGACCCATTGGCAAATTAGGGCGATGTCTACCTCAAGCAAATGTAGACGTCCCCTATCAGAATGTGTGGATGAGAACAAATTGTTCCAGTGGCCACAAAGGAAGCTAAAGTAGATGGAGTGCTTAGAGCTTGGTCAGGTATTGAAGATGCCAAGATTATCTACTGCATCCTGACCCATCTCCAGTCTTCTTGATTTTTGTCTAGTCATTGAACCTTGATGACTCTAGAAGAGACTGTGAAGCTGAGAACTTTGGGCAACTCTGTCTCACTTAAATCCAGTTCATGCATAAGTCAAGACATCACCCTTGATGTCATTGGTCTTCTTTGAAACAAAGGATCATCACCACCATATATATATATATATATATATATATATATATACATATGAAGGCATATGTATATATGCATATATGTATTTGTGTATGATATGTGATAATGTATATATTACTATATGTCTTTCTCTATTAGAATGTAAGTTCTTTGGGAAGAGATTTTTTTTATTCTTTGTAATTGTTTTTCCAGTCCTAACATATTCCTGGCACATAGTACTTACTTAATAAATACCTTGTGATGGGCTGATTAATTGTATGCACAATGAACTGTTTTCTATGTCCTTTGTGAATGTCATTATCTCTGAAACCCAACTTCTTATTTGCTACTAAGGAGCAAATCAGAGAATAAGCAAAATTTTTCAACTGTTTAAACCAATTCTCTGTAAAAAATGAACAAGGATATTCTTTGTATTGAGCTAAAGTTTCAATGTATATATGCTGAGTGACTGGTCAGTAGGGACTCAGTTCTCTTAGCATGTATAGTATGCTTGGTCTAGTGTTAATTCATGATGAACAATTACTGAAATGTGTGATGATACATAATCAAGGGCCCTGACTTCTACTTCAGAGTATAGACAAATATTCTGCAACTACTAATGAAAAATCGTATAAGTAACAAGCTGCTGATCCAGAACTAAGTATGCCTACAAAGGATTCCAGTGGAAGAACTTCACTCCTCTTTCTCTCTGGTGGCTTTTGAGTGAGGAGGATGAAATGCTGTGGACTTCCAGGTAGAGAAGAGTCCTCAAGCCCTCCCTCTCATCTGGTCACCATGAAGGCATGAATCCTTCCTGTGCCCTGGATCTCTCTTTTGTTTGTTTTTTTATCACTATTATGTTTCATTTTTTCCTGCTCTTATGAGGATGAATGTAGGAGATGTAATGGACTAATAATAGCTATGAGCTCATAAATTTCAAAGGCTAGGAGACATACCATTGCCAAGGTCAAACATCTTGAGCTCAGAAGAGCCTTAGTATCTGTACAAGGGAGACCCACACTCATGGAAGGAGCCCTACTAAATAATAAACTGACCTTTATTCTTCCTGGGAGCAAGTAAAGTGTTTATAGAAGCCATTCTTTTATTTAAATCATTAAAGAATTTTTAATGTATCATGACTACTGGGAATGAAACAGACTAAAATAAAAATATAAACAGATTTGAATGAAGAAGTGGAAATAAAATCTTGTCTAGAGAGGAAGATTCGTGAGAAACTCTTTTCTCAGATTTAAACATCAAAGATTTAGCAAGTTAGATTGACAAAGATGAAAAAAGACAAAAATAGTCCAAGGGTCTATATAGAAAGGCCTAATGAACAATATTGGTGATGCTATGAATGTCTCATATGATGTGTGTGTCATTTACATTCTAGCTTAGGAATTTTTGCCATCAGAAAACACTCTAAACCTATGCAGAATTGTTCTTATGCCAGTGCACCGACAATTTCCTAAATTTAAAGGTGAACAACTGGAGATAAACATTGATCTATTGTACCTCTAAGAGTAACAGCTTAAAACATATAGCTCACCTCAGATACTTCCTAGCCATGTGACCCTGGACAAGTCATCTAACACTATTTACCTAGCCCTTACCACTCTTCTGCCTTGGAATCAATTCTTAGTAGTGATTCTAAGATGGAAGGTAAGAGGTTTTTTTGTTTGTTTGTTTGATTGTTTTTAAAGTATAGCTTATATTTATAAGTGGAGATCAAGGAAGGGGATCTGATGAGATAGTGCACCATAATGGATAGAGCAGAAGATTTGTTGGACAGCAAATCAGAAAGACCTAGTTCAAGTTCCTCCTATTAGATTTAACTGAAAGAATGAAAAGGCCTTTATTAAATAGATGCTCTGTATTAAATACTGTGCCAAGGGCCAGGAATATAAACAAAAATGAGATAATTCCTGCCCTCAAGGATCTTAGTTTTGAATAGGGGGACAATGTACAAGTGTAGAAGAATGGTGTTTGGGGAAGAGAGTTTTAGCCCAGGGAATCATAGAATCTGTCAGTTGGTCCAAAGAGCACTTCATTGACTTGCTCTTCACAGAAGCAATAAACAATGATTTTATTATTGTGTTGGAAAGGGCAAGAGCCAGTTGGTTTACTTGTATGGGGTTAGGACATATGGTAAGATGGATCAAAGTGGATGGCTAAATGGAATGTGAGAAATAGTCAGTTCCACAGTTGATTTTGATGGTGTACTAGTAAATATTTAACAACCAGTTTTTCTTCTCACCCCATCCCCAAATATTTTCTTCTTCCCCACATCCAAATGTATGCATGAAATACTTATAAAAAACTTTACTTTTTGTCTTTGTAGCAACTCTAAGACAGAAAGGCAAGGGTCAGGCAAATGAGGTCAAGTGACTTGCCCAGGGTCACATAGCTAGTAAAGTGTCTGAGACCAGATTTGAACCCACATCTTCCTGATTCCAGGCTTGACACTCTATCCTTTGCACTATTTAGCTGCCCCTAAACACTTTTAAGTTTAAGCTATATTACTAACATTTCTCCTTTACTTTCTTAAGTCTAATGACCAACAAATAAATCAAACCTTCATTTGTAATATTTGTCAATTTTTGAGATATAAATGCTCACACTGAAAATTTAACAGTCAGCTCTTCTGAGTCATTCAAGGTGGCTACAGCACATTCCTGGTTGGTTTACTAGCTTCATGACCATGAGTAAATCACATAATTTCTCTGACCCTCAGTTTCCCCTTTTGTTAAATGGTAATAAAATATGTAATAAACACCTAACAGGGTTGTGGTGAGGCTCAAATGAGATAATATAAGAAAAATTCTCTAAACTTTAAAGCACCATAGAAATGTCAGGTAGTAGTAGAAGCAGCAGTAGTAGCAGAAGTAGTAGTAATCCTTATATATCTCTAACATAAGTAGGTGATCAAGAAGAGACCTGGGAGAGAAAAGTTGCAGAAGTGTGAAATAGGAGCAGTTGTTCTTGGAGACAGTGATAGAGATGAGTTCTAAATGGTAAGGGATGGTTAGACAAATAGTATATAAAGAACAGAGGCTGCTAATATGCTACTATTATAGCTTTTAGCATCTTTCCTAGACTTCTGTCCTCTTTCACAGATATACAAGTTCTGTTTTAGTTATACACTGATGACATTTAGGTAATATGGTGGAGAGCAACCTGGACCTAAGCTCAGGAGCTCAGGAAGAACGGAACTTTTAGCCTACCTTAGTCATCTTATCTTAGGCATTTATTGGCTATGTGGCTCTTGGTAAATTAACCACTCAACGTCATTTTCCTCAGCTATAAAACAGGGATAACAATAGCATCTACTTTACAGGGATATGAAGGTCACAAGCAATAATATCTGTAAAAGAGGCAACTGCGTATCTCGGTGACCCAGAGAAGGAGGGCTCTGGGTTCAAATCTGGCCTCAGACACTTCCTAGCTGTGTGACCCTGGGCAAATCACTTAACTCCCATTGCCTAACACTTACTGTTCGTCAGCCTTATTGGTTATTCAGCCAATACATGGTACTAATTCTAAGATGGGAAGTTAAGGATTAAAAAAAATCTGTAAAGTTCATTGCAAACCTTAAAGTGCTATAGAAATGTCAGTTCTTATTATGAATAACATAGTCTTATCTGTATTTTTAATGGAAAGCATATCTTATTTATTAACCAAGGAATCATGAAAGTGTTCAGTAGCAAGTGTTGTTGTTGTTGAGTCCTGTCCAACTCTTCATGACCCCATTTTGGGGTTTTCTTCACAAAGATACTAGAGTCGTTTGCCATTTCCTTATCTAGCTCATTTTACAGATGAAGAAACAGAGGCAAACAGAGACTTTCCCAGGGTCACACAGCTAGTAAGTATCTGAGGCCAGATTTGAACTCAGGAAAATGAATCTTCCTGACTTCAGGCCTGGCACCACCTGGATGCCCCTTAAATAGCAATTAGAATAGTGGGGTTTTTTTCTTAAGCTATTTTAAGAGCAAATAAAATAGTTTTCTTTTTTAAAAAAATCAAGCTTTGGTGGCAGCTGGGTGGCTCAGTGGATTGAGAGCCAGGCCTAGAGACGGGAGGTCCTGGGTTCAAATGTGGCCTCAGAACACTTCCCAGCTGTGTGACCCTGGGCAAGTCGCTTAACCCCCACTGCCCACCCTTACCAATCTTCTGCCTTGGAGCCAACACATAGTATTGACTCCAAGATGGAAGGTAAGGGTTAAAAAAAATCAAGCTTTAAAAAACTATATGTAAATGTTGGGGTAGAGAGTTTGTAATTGATACTTTAGAGCAATGGTTGGCAACCTTTTTGGCTGTGAGAGCCATAAATGTCTGCAGAAGGAGGAGGATGAGGGTGGAAGGCGCTGGAATATGGGGTGGGGACTGAAGGGCCCCCTGGGGCACATCCTGGGGCTCAGCCCAGAGTGGCAGGTCAGGAGGTGGAGCCATATATGCCTGGAGAGCCATATGTTGCCAACCCCTGCTTTAGAGAAAAAAAATAATTTTTTATTGTTGAATTGATGCCAGTTTTATTTATGTGAAAACAGCTACCAAAAAAATAAGCAGTCATGGAGTACAATCTGGATAAACTGTTATTTCTGTAAAGAGAACAATAGATGTTGTTAGCAGGAGGATAGGCACTATAGGAGAAACTAAAGGGAAAACTTTTCCTCTAGTAAATCAAGATTTAGGGGAGTCTTTCTGGGAGAAGAAAGGCACTGAAAAACTGGTATACTATGGAAGCAGTCTTGCCTAGAGAAGACTTTGCCCCAGACCAGACCTCCAGTATAAAAGTAAGGTGCTAAATGGCTAACTCATTGGATGATTAAGAGAAAACTCAACTGCTTTTTAACAGAGTAGTGCAATTTAAACTGACATTACTCTGCTTTGATCAACTCTTATATAATTGGATAATGCTTACAAAGAAAATATGGAAAAGATTATGGGGCCTGCCTAATTTCATCTCAGTGAGTCAGTGATGAAGTGTTAGCCTATGGTCCCATAACCTGACCCTCTACTTAGCTACTCTTATGTTTATGGTACTATTGGAGGGAGATGTATATATTCAAAACTATTATTACAATATGCCACTGATGAACATAGTAGAGGTTTAATAATTGTTTATTGAGCATGCCCTTTGATCCAGCAATACCACTACTGGGTTTGTATCCCAAAGAGATAATAATGAAAAATGTTTGTACAAAAACATTCATAGCTGTGCTCTTTGTGGTGGCAAAAAATTGGAAAATGAAGGGTGTCCAATTGAGGAATGGAGAACAAATTGTGGTATCTGATGGTGATGAAATACTATTGTACTGAAAGGAATGATGAACTGGAGGGATTCCATGTGAACTCAAAAGACCTCCAGGAATTGATGCAGAGCGAATGGAGCAAAACCAAGAGAACATTCAATGAAAGTGAAACATTGTTGGGGGCAGCTGGGTAGCTCAGTGGATTGAAAGCCAGGCCTAGAGACGGGAGGTCCTAGGTTCAAATCTGGCCTCAGACACTTCCCAGCTGTGTGACCCTGGGCAAGTCACTTGACCCCCATTGCCCACCCTTACCACTCTTCTGCCTTGGAGCCAATACACAGTATTGACTTCAAGACGGAAGGTAAGGGTTTAAAAAAAGAAAAGAAAAAAAAAGAAAGTGAAACATTGTGGAACTATCCAAAGTAATGGACTTTACTACTAGTAGCAATACTAGTAGGACATTCCTGAAGGACTTATGAGAAAGAATGCTATCCACATTGAGAGGAAGAACTATGGGAGTAGAAATGCAAAGAGAAACTTATGACCTATCACTTATCCCTTGTTTATATAGGTATATGATTTGGGGTGTCAGCTCTATGGTAAAAATGAATAATGTGGAAATAGGTATCAAGTGATGACATTTGTACAACCCAGTGGAATTGATTGTTGGCTCTGAGAGGGGGGAGGAAAAAAGAGAGGGAAAGAAAATGAATCATGTAAACATGGGAAAATAATTTTTAAAATAAAATTAAAAATTAAGAAAAAATTGTTTGTTGACTGTCAGATTGACTAACTGATCCTATGCCAGGACAAATCGGATGACACAATGATTTAGAGCAAATGTTAGAGTATTTAATGAACTAGAACAGAAAGCTAACAGGGAATTAATTTAGGTAGATCTCCCAGCATCTCCGTACTTTTTATACCATGCCAGCTTGGGTCTTTGGTCCACACCTGTGCCTTCAGTTTCAATAAAGCTGTCATTTATTTTCCATCTCTTTCTAACCCTGTGAGGTACCAGTTCTGTTCTATCACACTTGATAAAATTCCCTAACCTTATAAACTCAATATGCTAGAAATATTCCCCAATGAATAGTGCTGAATGATATCACCGCACTGCTGATCTCACCTATTGGCATGTGAGGATTTTAGTTCAGTAAATTACCCACAATGAGCAAAACTTTCTTTCAGCCTTGACTTGGGTATTGGCAGAGATCCCTTGGAGGTATAGTGCCATAAAAAGATGAAAGTGAGTAGAGATGCATTTTTTTTCTTCTCATGAAGGACCAGAACCAGAGAGGTGGGTTACCTTCACAGCCAATGAAATTAAAGATTAGGTTATCAAATGCACAGTGAGAAGGGAGGTGCTGTGTTCGAGTACTCCAGTGACACAATCAGTTATAAAGAGTCAGTGGCAATTGAGAGAGTAGGTTGAATCAACAATCCTAGGTCAAAGTGAGAGTCTATACAACTATGTAAAAGGCAGATCAAGTGAAGGGCTTTAGCTTCAGAAAAGTCTCACAATGTGTTAACATCATGGAAGGGAGTGTGCATGTTTCCAGATAACCACTGCTGTGGACTACTCCTGGCCATTTATCTCCACTATTTCCTGAATAGGAGACAGCTGTCTAGAGGGTGGTGGACTCCATAATGGATATCACCCACTAAGATGATAGAACTAACTGTATTTAATTTCTAGGTCTCATTCTATGTATACATGAAGACAAACTGCATAGACATAATTGCCATGTGACTTGATTATTTAATTTAAATTTTATTTTCCTCAATTTGCCAAATCTTCCGAGGCATAAGACAATAATTTTCTTTTACACTGTTCCTACTACCTCTATTTTTTACAATTCTTTCCCTTCATGGGAACTACAACTTTTAGAAAACTAGAAAACTACCCAGTAGTTTTCACAGGAATTTCACTGTGAATGCCAATTTTATAATTTCTACTTCCGTTTCTGGAATCTGCTCAAAACTTTTCCTTCAAGACACCACACCTTGATGACAAAGACTTATTTGAAGCCCGATGAGAGGGAAGGTTGAAGGGGGAAATATTGTTAATTTTCTTTAACTTTATTACTTCAGACTTGAGTTTAAAAAATAGAATTTGTAAATTAAGCTTCTTAAGTTGCTCACCAGTACTACTTTTAATTATTTAACATATGAAATTAAGCATTCACACAGAAGCATGAGAAGCTCTAATCATGCAGGCACAAATAAGTCAATAGTAAATATTTGTAAGTGTTTCAGCGGTGCTAATGCACATTCCAAGAAGCACTTAAAGCTATAAATATCTCCAGACTATAGTGGGATTTGAAGTCTAATCCTTTTAGGGGTAGTGGTATGAATTCCAGCCAGACAGGTAGTGACTCAAAGTTACCAACCCTCCCACCTTCCTTCCCTTCTCTCTCTCCAAAAGGTGGTTAGAAGGAGGTTCTAGAGAAAAGAAAAGAAAAAAAAAAAAGAAAAGAAAAGAAAAGGAGTTTTTAAATTGCAAAAAATTATTCATGTAAATTTCAGATTTCTTGTTCAGTATTGGAATCTTCTCTACAAGTAGGTAGAGTAGCTTTCTGCTCCCAATTATACACCTCTTCACCATGAGAAGTACCAGAAATCTAAGGTTTAATCCCTTGAATCTTGAAAGCTTTCCATTCTTGAAGAATCTCCTATTAAAATATAAGCAACACAGAGAGAGTTTACCCTTTAATTAGGATCTGCTCATACTTTAATTAACCACTGGTTGAGAGTAAGGACAGAAGAATGGGGTGCAGACTAGATTCTCATAGAGAAGGAAGCATAAAGGGAAAAGAGATTTGAACCAGGCCTTCCTGTCTCCAAGTACATCCCTCCTCCCATAAGTCCTCTTTACATATAAAAGATCAGTGTTGGGAAAAGTAAAAACCAAACAAAAACCCAATTGTTTATGATGTTTTTGAACTAGTTACATAAAATTTATGTATAATATTTGAATTTACAAAAAGTATGCGTAAAGAGATGATCCTTTCAGCAAAGTTACAATGGATTATTCAATAACATGAAGTGGATTAGTTCTGAAATATTTGGGGTAATGAGGGATGTTGTTGAGGAAGATGCTATGGTATAATACTTTTTTTGATGTTCACAAAGTATCTTTCAGCTCCCCTCCTTCAAGGAAAGGCAGGAGTGACTTCCCTTCTCTGGGCCAGTATGCAATTTGCTTGGAGACTAAATAATTATATGAAAATCTATTTATTTATATTTAACAGATATGAGTATAAGGATTAGTAACAAGGAAAGCCTTAACACCAAAGGGTAAAACTAAATATCCATCCACTTTTCTAAGTTTGCCTCACAGCAAACTCTTCAGTTTCTTGATGCTACACTGAACTTCCTATCACTTACTAAAAACCCATAAACATGCTATCTGTCTAAAACCTAGTCTATAATCCTTATTAACAGTAACTTAATTATTAAAGATGTCTCCAAGTAAACACAGAGTCAGTTAACCCAAAATCTCAATGGCTAACTGCCCAAAGGGCAACTCTGAGATGGCTCCCAAAGTTCAGGCAAACAGGCCTGAGGTGCTTCTCCTCCAAAACAGTTCTCTGACACAGCAGTTATTACAGCTTCTTCTCCATGATGACTTTTCACGATCAGGAAAGTAGAAACCTTTTAATATGGGTTTGATTTTTCTCTCTCTCCTATCATCAACCAAGAGCAAGGTCTGAAATGAGTCTGTCTTCACCAGAAGTCAGAGAGAGACTCCAAGCTTAGTGACTAACTGCCAGAATTTTATCATTCTTTCCTTCCAAGGTCTTAGCTCATGCTCAGAACTGTCTTGTCTGCAAACCCAGACACTTTCCTAAAGTTCCCTATCTTATCAATATTTAATCAATATATTTCTTATTCCATTCCTACACTTCTAAGATCCCTTTCAGCTCTAGTTACATGATCCCATGATTCTATTTCTATTCTCCACCCTCTCCTCTTCTCTTTCAAACTACAGGAATAGAAAGCCGATTTATGTTTTTCCTGGAAGATTATTCAAATAATCCCCCTTATTTTGTAGAGACAGAAATAGTCTATCAATGCTACAAAGTAATGATATCCAAAATGGGGACCCCAGTATTATTGGAGGAGGTGCTGTGGCAAGACCCCAAGAGGGCTATGGTATAACCAGAAGGGTGTGTGATCAACCAGTTTGGAAAGTGGGAAGATGGATTGCATCATACCCTCCCCAATAGTTAATTATAACGCTTATCTCTAACAGTCTCCTACCACATTCCCTCCAAACTCTACACAAAGTTCCCAACCTCTTCATTCTGGTACCAGGTGTAAGCCCCTCAAGAAGTTATAAGCCACCAGAATACCTGTCTCTTGTCATAGATGTAGAAGGTGCTCTTCAGATGGTGGACTATGCATGACTAGTAAGAGATAGTTTTGGGTAGGACACAGGGAGTGGCACAATATGAGCATTCCAGATCATATTATCCTTCTCCCTAAATCCTCCTCCCCTCCCAAACCCAGTCTAAGGTTCCCTGTCCCTGTTTGGGGCACAATGATCCTTTGCAAACTGGCTGTCATGCTTAATTCCTTGCTTACCCTCATCTCACATAACTGAGTGGTTGCCAAATCTTATCATTTCTATTTCCACACTATCTCTTGCGCCTTTCTCCTTTTTACTCACATAGCCACTCACCACTCTAGTTCAGGCCCTCATCATTTTTTGCCTAGACTATGATAATGGCTTATTAATCCATTTGCAAACTGTGTAATCTACAGTTTTCCTACAGTATAGTTCTGCTCCTGGGCAACTAGGTGGCATGGTAAGTTAGACTGCCAGTCCTGGAGTAAGGAGGACTCATCTTCCTAAATTCAAATCTGGCCTGGAATACTTATTAGCTCTGAGACCTGTAGCAAGTCACTGAACCCTGTGTGCCTCAGTTTTCTTGTCTGTGAAATCAGCAGGAGAAGGAAAATCTGGTATCTTTACCAAGAAAATACCAAATGGAGTTATGACTGAACAAGATTTTGAGCATGTCAGCCCTTACCCCAATACTCTTAACTCAATAAACTCCATTATCTTCAGGATCATATGTAAACTCCTCTGTTTGGCATTTAAAGCCCTTCATAACCTATCCCCAAATCATCTTTCCAAAGTTATATTATACACTAGTTCTTCCTATCCTGTAGGGCCCAACCAAACTGTCTTTGCTCTTCCTCACACTTAGTGATTGATCTTTATATGATCTATTATTGTTCATTTTTGTTATTTCTATGTCAAATGTGGAGACTATTGTCCTAACTTAAGCATTGGTTTTGAGGAGCAATTGCAAGTGGAAATGATTAGGGATCATGGGATTTAGATGTGGATGTGTCTTTAGAGATCTCTATAAAATTTTAAATCACAGAGAAAGGGACAGAAGAAAGCAAAAGACTATGTAAACTGCCAGTGAGATAAAATCTTGGGAAGCATTTCAATTTTAAGTCAATAAAGATAAAAAAGTGAAGCACCATTGAATCAGAAAGGAACAAAAGGAACCTTCTCATTTCTTGGCTTATTGTCATGGTCTTCAATTTGTGCTAACTGACCACCTTTTTTTTTTTTAATTTTAGGAGGAGGAAAATAAAATTTATTTGTTACATGTCCTTCATATTTAGGTAAGTTGAATTCATTTTCCCTGGATTATTTTCTGTTCCAGTGAAAAAGTACATCCTTTGGAGAGACTTGAAAGGAAAATTCTGAAAAATTCCTTTATTCTTAATTTGTCCAGCTTCCAGGGTTTCTAAACCATTTGATCTCCACATGGAGCCATGAGGGTCCTCGAGAGGACAATAGGCTTATTCTAACTTGGGCAATAAGATGTCCTGCTTTGGTGAGAGACGTTTATTTTTAGGCATATTTTTTTCCAAGTAAAAATAGTATCCAAGTTCCTTAGATTGCTGGAATCATTAAAACACAAATAAAATTTGAAAATCGGAAAGCAACTTACCCTGTCAAATAATAACAAAAATGTTTCTAGAAAAGAATTTGTTACTATTTTAAATTTTCAATGCGTAAATAGGGAGATTATAGTTGATTCTGGTAGACTATAAACCTAAAAATAAAAACAACAAAGCACAGGGAAATAGATTTCTTATATATATGCTAATTTTCTCCATGTAAACAGACTGCTTGTATTGAACTGCTCACATTACTGGCTAAGGCAAAGGGTAAGAGGATCTAAAAGCGTCCTGGTTTTTGAATAGAAAGGGAGATGGGATGTAAGTGACCTTGCTTCTAGAAACTCAGCAAGTAGTAGGCTTGAAAGCATTAGAGACTTCATGTTATTTCCCTTACCTTTCCTATCTTGAATACAAAACAAAACCAAAACAAAAAACCATGATGGATTCTATCGTCCATTGCCTTTGACCTAAGGTCAAAAAAATCTGACAGCCCAAAAAATGGAATGGAAGTGGGTCAGGGAAAAAATGCAGAAAACTTAAGGAAAGTAGGCCAAATCTGATAAAATTATATCCTTTTTCTCCTCTTTTCCTTACTGATAATACTTTATCTCTTTTTCCAACTAAGGAGAAATAGAAGCCAAGGACAACAACAGTTTGGAAGAATATAAACTTATTTGTAAAATCTCATGGAAGAAGATAATAAGGGATTCTTGGCAAAACAACCAAACAAATTAAGTTATAACAAAGGCGTCTCAGGAAAAATGGGAAACAAACAAAATCAGAAAAGATCTATAAGGGGCAGCTGGGCGACTCAGCGGATTCAGAGTCAGGCTCAGAGATGGGAGGTCCTGGGTTCAAATGTGACCTCAGACACTTCCTAGCTGTGTGACCCTGGGCAAGTCACTTAACCCCCATTGCCTAGCCCTTACCACTCTTCTGCCTTAGAAACAATACCCAGTATTGATTCTAAGATGGAAGGTAAAGGTTTAAAAAAAAAAAAAGATCTATAAAGATTTTGGTAACAATCTTGCCAATGACAATGCAGCCGGCATATTTAGATTCTGACATCACAGCCCTTGATGTTCCACATGATAAAGTACAAATGGCACTAAATATGGAAATAGCAGCCATATTAAACCAAAATATAAGAGATGGTCCATGCTGGAAGTCACATAATTTTTGAGAAGCCAATCCCCCAAATTATCTGAAAGAGAAGAGATATCAAATACTTGGGGGGAAAAAGATCACAGATAAAATATCATAACAATTTTTTAGTCACTATCTCTATATCTTGATCAGGGTACTTTGTCCATTCATTCTCATTTGCTTTATTATGGACATACTATTTTCTATGTTGTGAGGTCATGTCCTCCTTTTTATCAGTAAGAAGAGGCTGGTGTAAATGATCCTGACACCTTCCAATTCACATTTATATTTCTTATACTTGTCTTATTTGCATGACAGTATTCTATTTCACTAACGGAATTGATTTAACAAATTATTTAACCATTGTTGGTCATTTATGTTATTGTTCTTTAAAAATATGTGAAATATATATATATATGATATATGTTATACATACACAACAAAAATCTTTAAATAAATGGCTTCCTTAGTTTTGTTTTTGATATCACTTTCAGGGCAGTTTTCTAAAAATGGAATTATTGGTTCAAATGATATAGCCCTTTTTATATTCTTACTGAGATTATTCTCCTTAAAAAGTTGTGCTGCTAAATTATTTCAGTTCTATTTAACTTTTTGTGACTCCATTTGGAGATTTCTTGTTAAGTGATTTGCTCAGGGTATATGGCTAGTAAATGTCTGAGACAGATTTGAACTCAAATCTTCCTGTCTCCAGACGTGGCACATTCATTCTCCACTGTGTCACTCAGCTAGTAACAGATAATTCTGAATTCAACTACCATGTTCTGAAGGCTGGGATTGCAAGCACCTTTATCAGTTTTTCTATTCAGGATATTCTTTGATATTCTTGCTCACTTGTTTTTCTAAA
Source organism: Gracilinanus agilis (assembly GCF_016433145.1). NCBI lineage: Eukaryota > Metazoa > Chordata > Mammalia > Didelphimorphia > Didelphidae > Gracilinanus > Gracilinanus agilis. The sequence goes on from NC_058132.1 coordinate 506,329,517, forward strand.
TGAATTTCATTATCATTTTATCTAATTTTATTTAAAAAGGCTCTTGGAATTTTGGATAGTATTTCAATGAATTGATGAATATTAAATGTCCACCTTAAAGCCTGCCTTTACATTTGGTAATGTAATACATTAATTTACATTACATTAAAATACATAAAATTATCATAATTTTATAGTTGCTCACAATTATATAGATCCTGTGTATTCCATAGGTAAGCTAATTTTCAGTCATGTTTTCATTTTTGTTATTATAAAGGGTTTAAAATTTTGTTCTCTTGTTCCTTACATATTGCAAAGGGTGCATATCAGCCCCTGCAAAGCCTTACTGCAGAGTTTCTGACAGTTGAAAAAGGGTTTAGAATCCTGAGGTTAGACAGTTGACCCTGGGGACTCTATGAGAGTGGGAGGATCAACTGAGCTCTGTTCTTTAGACTGAAAACCTGGCCTATATTCTGTAGCTTTTCTCTTAAAATCTGTTAGCTTAACTATTTCCTTTAGATCTTCCTAACCTCCCTTATTCCCAATCATCATTTTCCCTTCCTAAATTTCTTGGGTTTTTGAAAGGAGGGTGGCTCTGGGGTTAGCTTTCAAACTTGGTAGACATAGTTTCCCTGTAGTCAAATAGGGCTTACCCTTGTTACAAATTATCTCTTGAATCATTGTATTCAACTTTCTTAACCCTATAGGCTACAAAACCCTTTGGGGTGAGTTAGGCAGGTCCTATCTCAGTCTCACATTCCTGTCTCCCTCCCCCCACCTGAAGCTTTCCCTAGACGGCTGTTAGAGTTACCTTGTACCCCTCCATCCCTTCCAATCAACCCTAAAAATCAATAAACCCTGTTTATCATTTAATCAAACCTTTGGCTAGTTCATTAGTTTATTGATAAGAGAGAGGAAGAAGGGGAGAAAGGAATAACATTGTTCCTGGGTCGTGAAGGGAATTGGAGGTGTCCATTTTGGAGAAAGTGTAATCTCAATACTTCCTCTGAACTATTCCTTTGTGAACCTGAGAAACTGACTAGCAGCCCTCTAGTCAGTTTCAAGCCATTCTTGACTGGCCCTAACCTTTGTCTGTAGAAGTGCCCTTCCTACTTAAAGGGCTCAGTCTGTTTCCCTTTAGTGTCTCTCTCTCAAACCTGTGTCCCAGTCTGTGTCTCTCAGGCTGTAGCTGTCTGCCCTTGCAACTCTTTATACCTCCATGTTTATATTCCCTAAACTCAGTTATTCCCTTACTCTTCTCTTACCACCACAATCTACCACCTTCACCATTGTATCTTCATTATCTATTTACTGCCTTAGGGATCCACAAACCCCTATCCACAGTGCCTTATCCCTATTCACATTACCTTTAGTCCTTTACCTGCCTTATCCCCTATTGCAACCTAACCTTGCCTTAATCTCTCTATTACCTCTAACCTTATCCCCTATCACAACCACTTTATTACATCTCTGCCTAAATTCCCTTATAACACTTATTATTAGTAAATAAGGATTCAAATGACTTTTATGGGTTAATACTGGATCCTGCTACTTGACAGAATTCATTATTTATCTCTAGCAATTTTTTTTGGATGAGGTGATCAGATTTTCTATATACATTATGAAGTCATCTGCAAAGAATTATATTTTGAACTCTGCATTTCCTATGTTAATTTCTCTAATTGATTTTCCTATCTTTCTTGCTAAATTTTCCAATATGATCTCAAATAAAAACAGAGAGGACAGACATCCTTGAATTGTGCCTGATTTTAGTGAGAGTAACACTAATGTTTTTCTCCATTACATATTATGTTGACTCCCAACTTTTTATTGCATTAAGAGAAAAAATCACTCAATAACTAATTTTTTAGTGTTTTTAAAAAAATAATAAACAAATCTTGGATTTTATTGAAGGCCTTTCCCTAATCTATTCATAGAATGTTTTAAAAAATAATGTTTTAGATTATATGCTTTGTTAGGTTTACTCTTTTTATCACTTATTATTTACTGTCAGTCATATCTGGTAAGAACCCTGTGCTTGGTCATGGTAAATAATTTTCTTGATGAGTCACTGTGCCAACCATTTGGCTAATATTTTATCTAGTATTTTTGCTTCATGAAAGTTCATGAAAGTGTTTGAATTATAATTCTTTTTTTAACTGTTACCTTTATGTGGTTTTAAAATTAACACTATATTTTTCTCATAATTGGCATTGCGTAATGTTCCAGCTTTCTCTAATTGTCCCACATAAGAGGCATTATTTGTTCTTGGGAAATTTTAAAAGCTCTGTTATGCATCCGCCTAGGCCAGGTGTTTGTTTTGTTTGAGTAGAGCAATTCTTTGGTGACTTGTCTTATTTGTTCCTCTGAAATGGATCCTTTAAATTATTAATTTCCAGCTGTCAGTGTTGCAAATTTATATTTGTAGAGATAATCATCTATTTCCCTTAAATTGCTTAACTTACAAAGATATAACCAGATATAGTATTCCCTAATGACATTCTTAATTTCATTTTTTCTTGTGATCTGTCCTTTTTCATTTGTAATTTTACTGATTTGTATTTTATTTCTCCCTTATAAAAATTGTTTCCTAATGGTTTCCTGAATTTCTTGATCTTTTAAAGAAAAAGAACATTTTTATTTATCATTTAAATTTTCTTTCATTTTTTATACTATTTATTTCTTCTCTTTCAATCTTTCATCATAGTTTCCTTTATATTGCTTTCCTAGGACCTTTAGAGGTGTACTTAATTTATTACATTTTCCATTTTCTTCCTTGTTAACATAGGCACTTAGAAATAAACATTTCCTAATGCAGCAAATATAGACCTGATAATGAATGTTTTACTATATACCTGGGGCATTTACTGGAGACCTGACAGACAGCCTTGTAGGATTTGGCACATCTAATATCTATTACCTACTTCTGCTGATGAAAGGTGAACACCAAAGGTAGATGAGCAACCCTGAAAATGGCCCTACAGCCTTTCACACTCAGCAGTCACCTTTGATTCCAAGGAGCATGTGCAGCAGCCACATCCTGGAAAAACCTTCTTGGCAAATGGCTAAAGCAGTTAACTGATAGACCCCACATCATTCAATGAGGTAGGGTGATGTCTAACCCAAGCATATGGAGACGTTCCCTGGAAGAATGGGTGGATGAGAACAATCTGCTTCTGTGACCATGAAGGCAGTGGAAGCAGGGGCTATGGAGTACCTAAAGCTTGATGAGATATCAAAGACAGTAAGGTCATTCATTGCATCCTGGGCCATGGCCAGCCATCCTGACTTTTCTTTTGCCACTGGACTTCAATGGCTCTGAAAGAGACTTTGGGGACCTCTGCTTCACTTAGATCCAATTCACAAGCAAGCCAAGGCATCACCTTCATCATACCATTAGTCCTCCTTGAAACAAAGGATGAACAACTTCTGTTGATTCACATTAATGCAAATGATACTGCTGGAAGTATTGCTAAAGATTATGAAGACTTGAGTAGGAGAGAAACTATACAAACAAAAGAAAGCAACACAATTCCTGATCTTCAGTAATTTTCATTCTAATAGAATATAACACATTTCAAGGAATGGTGGACAAGGAGAAGCATTTTGTATAGGAAAGTCAAAAGGATGGCGATAGGAATTATATGATAGGATTTATAAATATGATTAACGCATCCTTTCTTGGATTGTTATATTAATGTGATTATTGCTTTCAGATTAAAATTGAATAGACATAAAATTGAAAAGTGAAGTTTTGGGGAGAAAAGGAGGGTATAAGTAGTGGTATTAAAGGAGGATGGCTGGGAAATAATATGGTGGGTTCGATTCGGGGCAAGTTAAAGTGAATGATTAGCACTCAGAAGTCAAAGATCCTAGGGTAGAAGCTTGAGTTCCATGTCAGAGGTAGATTTTGGAGTTTGAGATCATGGAAGTGTGAAAAAAAGGAATCGGCATAGGGAATCTGGGACTGTGAAAATTCTTGCTTCTTCCCCAGGAACTATCACGAAAAGGTATGAAAAAAAATAAGTATAAAAGGGAGCATCTTAGAACTAGTCCTTTAGAAAAGAGGCAAAATAATCTAGTCTTGGGCCAGTTCTTATTAGCAATAAATTCTTCTAATCTGACTTTTTCAAAGCTTCCTCCTTAGATCCCTCTGGCTATTTGCAAAGTTACAAATAAACAAGTTTCTGACCTATTATTCTACCACATCTGGGAAACATAAAGAGAAAACATTGCTTGTGAGATCTGATCATGAATGGACTGGTTCCTCATAAGTGCCACAGGCTGACTTGAGCAGACAAAATGGGAGAAGACAGTCTGTAGGTACAAAGGTCACTGTCTAGCTCAGCCCTACAAGTATTTCTCCTTGAACAGCTAACCTTATTTCTCAATAATAACTTGCCCTAAAGGAGTAGAGTTAAGAAATCACATCAGGTCAATAATATCTGGGCTTTTCTCCCACTAGACTTTATTGACTGTCATCTCAGGGAAAGGAAGCATCAGCAGGTGAATCATCTCTTCTGGTTGCATGACAATAACTGCTTCCTATTTGAGACAGTACATATCTTCAGTAAACATGTCAATTTATTTCCCATCCTCCCAAGGTCAGTGTTTTGATGGTAAGATCTGTTATGCCTGTTTCATGAAAGACTTTTCCTTAATTCACAGGGCTTTGTTTTGACAGTTGTTTCCATTAGGCATCGTGGGGAATGGGGCCTTCTTGGACTGGCCCCCTTGTGACTATGGTTATTTCCTTCTCCAAAGTATCCTTGCAGATAAATTAGAAAATATGCTATTAGTGCATCCTAGCAATGGTCATTATGGACTCTTCCCTTTGTTCCCATATCCACTCACCCAGTCCTATGGATTCTTAGTTTATAATGTCTTTTACCTCTATTTCTTTTCCATTTTCACTGTCATTGATCTTATTTTTGGCACACATTTCCTCATACCCACATTACTATAATAATCTCATCCCTGTTTTTAGCCTCTTTTCCTTTTCAAACCATCCTATATTCTCCTGTCAAATTAATCTTCCCAAGACCCCCATTTTAAAAGACACTGTTAAGAAAACAAACAAAACCCCCAAACTTTGGTAGTTTCCCATTAGCTGCAGGTCAAAGTCCAAACCGCTTAGGCTCACGTTCAAGACCTTCACAATCTAGTTCCAATCTATTTTCCAAATTTTTCTCCCATGATTACCTCCTAGTGGGCTTATTCTCCAGTCAATTCAGTGTATTCATAGATAGAGATTTCTCCAGGATGGAAATGGAACTGGCACAGATCAAGAAATCTAGATAGTGGAGTATGGCTGGGGCTCTTCATTAACTGAATGATGAAAATTGGCTATTTTCCAGATTATAACATATAACTAGATGCATAGCCTATAAAAATAAACACACACATGTAATATTTATAAATAACTAGTATCTATCTCAGAAAGACTGTGCAGATAGACAACAATAGAATTGGGATTAACTCTACAGAGAATAAGAAGCTTTGAGAATAGATGTGGAGGAATAAGTTAGGAATCGAGTGATTTCAGGGAGTTGCTAAAAGAAGGAATTTTGATACAAGGCCTAGGAGAGGATTCTAGGAAGGAGGAAAAAGGAATTGGAGGAGTGTGACTGTCTTAACTGTCACTACTGGCTTCTGGGATTTCAACTGACCTGGAAGGAAGGTTTTACTCTCTGCCTTAATTTCCACAAAGGAGAAAGGAGGTTTTGCTCTGAGAGATTTTCCCTAGATAGTCATAATTTCATGGAGAGATTATTTGACTCCTAGGTTGAGGATCTGCTTTGGAGAAAATGATTTCCCTGAGTATAGAGATCATCTGCCAGAGACCATCTCCAGAAATCCTCTTTTGGTCAAGATAATGCAGAGATTTTCATCTGGGACTTTGGGTTACTTAGGACAGCCAAACCCAGGCTTTTCCCTTTTCTTTTTTGTTACTCACTAGTGGACAGATCTGGTTAAAGTCAGATAGGGTTGGGGTTTTTTAGTTAATATCAGGGAGCTGTAGGCAGGGCCCAGAGAAGACACAGAAGACTCTCCTTTTACAGGAGATGTAGAAGTTTGGGTGGAGCTTAGTTTCTAAGACTGTTAGGGTCTTACCTACCAGTTTTCCTTACTCCCTTTATAAAATAAATAAATCCCATTTTTTTACAGGCCAATGGGTTTGTGCTTTACTGGCCCTGGGGAGTTCCTAGATGGGTTGTAATATCTCACATCCCTCTAGGATAGTTCCCTATTACAGATGAGAAGTTGACTTAGATCCTGGCTTATAGAAAGATGGGTCAGTTCCATCTAGGGACCGTTGGTTTAATAAAAACCATGGCTACTAGAAGGTACATTAGATTTAGAGGAGTTAGGTTCATATCCTGACCCTATTTCATCGTTACCTGAGTGACCATGAACTAGCCACTCAGTATCCTTATCCATAAAATGAAAGGTTTAAATAATAATTATCTCTAAAGTCCATTTAAGCTCTAACATTCTATAACTTTTAGTATATAGTTATTTAACTCTTTGCAGGTTGTTGCCTGTTCTCCAGCCTCCACCTCTGACCCAGCCTTGCAACAAGCTTTCTATCACCCTTGTGGCCTTAGGATCTAATTGGTGAGTATTCATCTTTTCCTGCTCAATATCAGGGCCTACCATGCTACTGTCCAGTCATGTCTGAGCCTTGCCTTAGGTTCCCTTCCCACTCTATTTTCCAACTTTAGCTGCAAAATCAGCAATCAAGTCAACCATTGTCATTCCTGACATGGGCATGTTAACCATTTACCCTATGGTTCCAATCACCATCTTTGAGACTCGCTTGCCTAAAACATTCTTCCCTGGCTACCTCTCCCCTATATATGTGCTCTTCTTTTTTTTTTCTATTAGATTAGAATATAAGATCTTTGAAGTCAAGAACTATCTTTTTTGCTTTTAGGCTTTCTAGGCATTGTGCCTGACACAGTGTAAGCTAAATATGTTTTCATTTATTCATTCATTCATTTTTGGTGGCCTTACATAGTTAATTCTATTTCTTATATTATTATTTAACTATTTATATTTTGTATGTCTTATATCTTTAATTATATTTCAACGGTCTTGAGGATACAGACCATATCTTATAAAACTTTGTTTCTCCTATGGAACCATATTATAATACTCCTCCATTAAGGAACTCAATAAACATTTCTCTAATATCATCTGTTCCCATTACTTCTTTTGTCCATTTCTGAGCTCTAGAACTAAAAAAGAACCTGGAGAACTTAAAAAGAAGTAGGAAAAGAGAAATGCAAAGAAATAGAAAAATGAAATAGCTTAAAGGAAGCAAGATCCATACAGTTGCTAACACAGAGTCATCCACAAGAACAATCACCTAAAATATAAAATTAATATGATCAGCATGATCAGCAGTTTCTTGGAGCATCATTTTTACTTGAATCAGTTCATATAAGTGAGAGAGCAGCTTGCTAGAATGCAGCCTTTCCCAAACAAGTGTCCCCAAATCAACCAGTTCTATAATTGACCTGCTATGTGATTTCTGGCATTATTCCCTCCTTATTGGGTAAGTAGGAATTGTAACAAGGACCTAATTTTCAAAGGTGAGATCATAGTTATTTACGTAACAATTGAAAGTCAATTGCCTTCATCCTAATATTCTTTTGAAAAGAATTCTGGCCTGATTAAGAATGCAGGAGTGGACAAACTTTGGCCCGAATGCCAAAAGTCACAGGAAGTCTAATTCTTAGTGAAACTGACTTCACTGGCCTCAGGTAAAATTGTGAAGTAGGGAAAGTCTCTCTGGTGTTTTCCCTTTATTAATAGAACTGTAATTAGGGTGAAAAGAAGAGGGCAATAAAAACCTAAGATGTAAACATTTAATATGTATACTTCTTCAGCAATTAAAATCCTTTATAAACATATACAAATACACACACACATATAAAGTGTAAATATATATTGTTGTGAGGAATATTAGTTAGTAATTAATTAAGTATTAAGGTTGCACCTAGCAGGAAGGGCTGGAGCATTCCAAGATGGAATGAAGGAGCAGGAAGTAGGGCTTGTGCTCTGAGAGAGACTCCATTAGTGGTTGGCACAAACTGTTGCTAGCCCTGGGAGATTTCAGACCTGCATCCTGATTCCCTGGGATCCTGAGTGGTGGTGGCATCTAGCAAGTGGACAAGAACTACAGATCAGCACCAAGTGGAGGAGGAGTTTGGGATCTGGTGGACAGCATCTCAAGCATACTCTCTCTACTTGGATACCTTGGACCACCTTGGCTTTTGGCATCCTGTGATCATCTGTGGATTACTGTGAGAACCTTCAAAGCCACCCTCAGTCCCTTTAGCTGTGCTGGTCAAATCTGGCTGGAACCAGGTTTGAAGCAGCTTCCCGAGACTCCAGAACTGTTCTTTTGGGCCCTGCCTGCTTAGGACACTAAGATTAGAGAAGTTAAGTCCTCCCCTTGCCCTATGGTTTTGCCATTTAGGTTTTAGTGTAGAATCCCCTACCCCATCCTTTTAGTTTCTCATAATTAAAGTGTTTAAAACTTTTACCTTGCCTGTTGGTTTCAAAGTCTCTGGCCTAGTGGTGAGCTGGGTGACAGTTGACCACCAGCCATTCTTGACAGTTAGCAGCAGCTTAGCTGTGTACTCTGGTCTCCCTATCCTGGTCCCGTCTCTCCTTCAACCCAGTGTTTGTACCCACAACCATTTAGATTATATTTTAACATCCCTGGTGCCCAATTTTTTTACAATATCTTATTAATTTTCTTTACTAGTCAATTTAATCTGCCTTAATTCTTGTATTATTTTAGAATCGTAAATTGCAAAATTGATCATATTGTTTGCCCTAGACAGCATAATTTTTGAGTTATAGCTCTACTTATATGCTCAGCTCCCCTTTTTACCTACTTATGCTCCCTACTCCCTTATAGTACTTATCCCATTTTTGTTCTTAGTTGGCTAGTAATTAATCCCTACTAAGTTGTTAACTGATAATGAAAGTGTTAGCTAATAATAATAGGTTATGGTTATAACTTCTCCTGGAGACACTAGTTATGAAAGGGGAATTCAAAAAGATAGTAGGGTCAAAATGTTTGGGCCATCTCTCAGGAGGTGATGGGACCTCAGATAGAATCATGGCTGTCACTACCTGCGAAACCTTGGGTAAATCATGTAATCACCTTCTGCCTCAGTTTCTTCATTTTACAATGAGAGGAGGGGGTCTAGATGGCATCTGTCATTTCATATCCCTATAATCACACTTGTGAGGACGGACTTACACTTTGGAACTATAGAAAACATCAGTGTCTCACCTACATTCTCCTTTTTTCCACAATTATCTTGTCCCTGACCTTCAACTTATTACTTATTACTTGGAATTATCATGAGCAAGTCAGTTAAATTATCTTTATGGGTGAAATGAAGGGTTTTAGATTAGATCCTGATGTCAAACTCTTGAGTGTAGGCTGAACAAGATTAAAATATAATTGGAAAATATTAAAAAAGACAAACAAAAATACAACAGAGATAGTCAATTTGTGATTTTCCAACTCAATATGTAGTCAGTAGGGATCTGTTTCTATTTGAGTGTTATACAATTGAACTAGGTAGACACTATGGACCTTCCATCTTGAAACTTATTATACTATGAGTTTTTAAAATGATTTCTTGAGAATCCTAAATCATATTGATTTTTCTTATTTTGTGTGAGAGAGAAAGAAAAGGAGAATGGGGAATTACCTACAGATAGTCACAGCTTTTCCTTTCTTATCTTTTTCCTGCCACATTAATTTTTTAATGGAGTGCTTCTTAATAAGTGCTTTATGGTTTATAAAGTACTTTACAAATAACTCATTTACAAAGATGATGATGTTTTTTCCTACTTATATGAAAAAAAAAACAGAAAGAATTTTCTTACTTGTGAATTTAAAAATTTTCCATAGTCATGAAATTTGCTTTTTGTTTTGTTTTAGAGCTTGATTACTTCAACAATTATGAGTTCTTTTTTTTTCTTGATTTCATTAAATTTACTCTGTTTTTCTTAGTCAAACTTGTCAAACTTCTTGGAGAGGATATAATACATAATTCATAGGGAACTGGTTAGAATAAGGAAATTGGAGTTAATCACCCCCTTTCTAAAAAGCAAACTTAAGGTTTTTCCGGGTAAAGATGGCGGCAGAGTAAAAGGCAGCTCTTAATCTCTCCTGACCGAAACACACAAAACTCCTCAAGGGGACGTAAAAACAAGTCCAGATGAACGGAGGAACCCCACAACAGGGTGCAGCGTGGAAGGTACGTGGAATCGGGGCATTTCCATGCTATAAAGGGGTGAAACAGCTCTCACTAAATTGCGGGCTGAGCAACCACCCCACCCCCACCCCCTCCACACATACCACCTATAGCGCCGAAGACAGTTAAAAAGAAATAGAGCAAGTTTGGGGCACCCATCGAGTCATTGGCAGCTCCAGGGCCTGTTCCTGAGAGCAGCAAGATTTGGGACCCCAATAAGCCAAAGAACGCACGCGAAATCTGAGAGCGGGAGCAGAGAGTGGATGCAGGGCGCAGAACGCTGGCCCAGAGCGCAGGTGCGGGCGGAGGCGTGGGTGGAGGCAGACACAGCCACAAGCTAAAGCTCTGAAACCCTGAGTGGAGAACCAGCGTGGACGGGTGTACAACTGTGGAAGCAGTGCCCTGAGACTTGTAAGGGAACCTCTGGCAGAGGATCAAGCAAGGGGGTCCACCAGGGGGCTTGACCTTGGAAAAGACCAGAACTCAGACCTCAGGAGCCAAAGGACCGCAGATAGACCCCGAGTGTGAGGATAAAGCTGAGAAGCTGCTGGGCTAATGATGGCTACCCAGACTCAGGAAGTTCAGAAAAGAAAGATAAACAACAAGAAAAAGAAGTCTTTAACACTCAACAACTTTTACACAGAGAAAATCCAGACAACCAAGCAAACAGAGGAGGAGAACAAACAAGCATCCAGACCCTCCTCAAATAAGGAAAACGGGTCACAAGCTATGGAAGAGTTCAAAACTGAGATTCTGAGGAAGATGGAAGAGATCTGGCAAGAAAATAACAGTTTAAAAGGTAGAATCCTGCAATTGGAAAGTGAGGCTCAGAAATCAAATGAACTGATAAGCAAAGTGAACCAGATTGAAAAAGAAAATAAAAAGATCATAGCTGAAAACGAAAAGTTTAGAGCTGAAAACGAAAAGTTTAGAGCTGAAAACCAGTCCCTAAAGGCTAGAATTGAGCAATTAGAAGCTAATGATCTCTCAAGACAACAAGAACAAATAAAACAAAGTCAAAAGACTGAAAAAATAGAAGGAAATATGAAATATCTCAATGAGAGAGTGACAGACCAAGAAAACCGGTCTAGAAGAGACAATTTGAGAATAATTGGTCTTCCAGAAAAACCAGAAATTAATAGAAACCTGGACTCCATACTAAAAGAAATTATTCAGCAAAATTGCCCTGAAGTCCTACAACAAGAGGGCAATATAGACATCAAAAGGATTCATAGAACACCCACTACATTCGATCCAGAGAAGAAAACGGCCAGAAATATAATTGCGAAATTCAAGAGCTTTCAAGCAAAAGAAAAAATCTTACAAGAAGCCAGAAAGAGACAATTCAAATATCAAGGAACACCAATCAGGATCACACAGGATCTGGCAGCCTCCACACTAAAAGACCGTAAGGCTTGGAATACAATATTCAGAAAGGCAAGAGAGCTGGGCCTACAACCACGGATCAACTACCCATCAAAATTGACTATATATTTCCAGGGGAAAGTATGGGCATTCAACAAAATTGAAGAATTCCAAGTATTTGCACAGAAAGGACCAGAGCTAAATGGAAAGTTTGATATCCAACCACAAATATTGAGAGAAACATGAAAAGGTAAATAAGAAAGAGAGGGGAAAGAAAACATAATTTTTAAATTTGCCTTTTTAAGGGCCTCAATAAGATCTAATTATCTGTATTCCTATGTAGAGAAATGTTATGTATAATTCTCTGTAGTGAACTCTATTCACTATTATAATAATCAGAAGAATAATTCACAGGGTGAGGGTGGAACACTAAATAATCTAAGATGGCATGGGGGATGGGAAAGAGGGGGTGAATAGCAGGGGACACCAAGAGAAACTAGAGTGAATAAGAAAAATAGGATATTCTATTACACACAAAGAGGGTATGGGAAGGAGAGGGGACAAATACTATTATAAGAAGGAGAGGAAGAGAGCATTAAGAGGTAATAATCAAACCTTACTCTCAGTGCAATCAACCCGGAGAGGGAAGAGTAGCTATACTATCCAGTGGGACATAAAACTCTTATCTAACCCTTCTGAGAAAGTCAGAAGGGATAAATCAAGGGAAACAGGGGAGTGGGGAGGTCAAAAAAAGGGAGGGGAGAAGAAGGGAGAGGGAATTCATAAGGCCATTAAAAACAAAAAGGGGGGGGGAATAAGGGCGGGGGTAGAAAGGGAAGTTAGTCAAGGGAGGGAATAAGGGATAGGGTCTTAATAGCAAACCACTGGTTTTAAAGGAAATAGTTTAAGGAGAAGGGGTAGGAATAGGGGAGGAAACGATGATGTCAGCAAATGCACAACTGATGATCATAACTCTGAATGTGAATGGGATGAACTCGCCCATAAAACGGAAGCAAATAGCAGAGTGGATTAGAAACCAAAATCCTACCATATGTTGTCTACAAGAAACACATATGAGACAGGTAGACATACACAAGTTTAAGGTTCAGGGCTTGAGCAAAATCTTTTGGGCATCGAATGAGAAAAAGAAGGCAGGAGTGGCTATTATGATCTCTGACAAAGCCAAAGTAAAAATAGATATGATTAAAAAAGACAGGGAAGGTCATTACATCCTGATTAAAGGCAGTATAAACAATGAGGAAATAACACTGCTCAATATACATGCACCAAGTGGCATAGCATCCAAATTCATAAAGGAGAAACTGGCAGAGCTCAAGAAGGAAATAGATAGTAAAACCATACTAGTAGGAGATCTAAATATTCCTCTTTCAGATCTAGATAAATCAAACTGAAAAATAAATAAGAAAGAGGTAAGAGAGGTGAATGAAGTTCTAGAAAAATTAGATTTAATTGATATGTGGAGAAAAATAAATAGGGACAAAAAGGAATACACCTTCTTTTCAGCTGCACATGGCACATTCACAAAGATTGACCATGTTATAGGGCATAGAACCATTGCAAACAAATGCAAAAGAGCAGAAATAATAAATGTAACCTTCTCAGATCATAATGCAATAAAAATAATAATTAGTAAGGGCACCTGGACAGGAAAATCAAAAACTAATTGGAAATTAAATAATATGATTCTCCAAAACCAATTTGTCAAAGAAGGAATCATAGAAACAATCAACAATTTCATTGAAGAAAATGACAATGATGAGACATCCTACCAAACTCTGTGGGATGCAGCCAAGGCAGTAATAAGGGGGAAATTTATATCCTTGAGTGCATATATTAACAAATTAAGGAGGGCAGAGATTAATGAATTGGGCATGCAACTCAAAAAATTAGAAAGTCAGCAAATTAAAAATCCCCAGATGGAAACCAAATTAGAAATACTAAAACTCAAGGGAGAAACTAATAAAATCGAAAGTAAAAGAACTATTGAATTAATAAATAAGACTAGAAGCTGGTACTTTGAAAAAACAGATAAAATAGACAAAGTACTAGTCAATCTAATGAAAAAAAAAGGAAAGAAGAAAACCAAATTGACAGTATCAAAGATGAAAACGGAGACCTCACCTCTAATGAAGAGGAAATTAAGGCAATCATTAAAAACTATTTTGCCCAATTATATGGCAATAAATATAACAATTTAGGAGACATGGATGAATATTTACAAAAATATAAACTGCCTAGTTTAACAGCAGAAGAAATAGAATACCTAAATAATCCCATATCAGAAAAAGAAATTGAACAAGCCATCAAAAACTGCCTAAGAAAAAATCGCCAGGGCCTGATGGATTCACAAGTGAATTCTATCAGACATTCAAAGAGCAACTAATCCCAATACTATACAAATTATTTGATATGATAAGCAAAGAAGGAGTCCTACCAAATTTCTTTTATGACACAAATATGGTACTGATTCCAAAGCCAGGGAGATCAAAAACAGAGAAAGAAAACTACAGACCAATCTCCCTAATGAACATAGATGCAAAAATCTTAAATAGAATACTAGCAAAGAGACTCCAGCAAGTAATTAAGAAGATCATCCACCACGATCAGGTGGAATTTATACCAGGAATGCAAGGATGGTTCAACATTAGGAAAACCATCCACATAATTGACCATATCAACAGTCTAACAAACAAAAATCACATGATCATCTCGATAGATGCTGAAAAAGCCTTTGACAAAATACAGCATCCATTCCTATTGAAAACACTGAAAAGTATAGGAATAGAAGGACCTTTCCTAAAAATAATAAACAGTATATTACCTAAAACCATCAACAAACATCATAATGGGGATAAATTAGAAGCCTTCCCAACAAGATCAGGAGTAAAACAAGGATGTCCATTATCACCTCTACTATGCAACATAGTACTAGAAACACTAGCAGTAGCAATTAGAGAAGAAAAAGAAATTGAAGGTATCAAAATAGGCAATGAGGAGAGTAAGCTATCACTCTTTGCAGATGATATGATGGTACACTTAAAAAATCCTAGAGAATCAACTAAGAAGCTTGTAGAAATAATCAACAACTTTAGCAAAGTTGCAGGATACAAAATAAATGCACATAAATCATCAGCATTTCTATACATCTCCAACACACTAGAGCAGCAAGAAGTAGAAAGAGAAACACCATTTAAAATCACCCTAGACAATATAAAATACTTAGGAATCTATCTACCAAAACAAACACAGCAATTATATGAAAACAACTACAAAACACTTTCCAAACAAATAAAACTGGTTCTAAACAATTGGAAAGCCATTGATTGCTCATGGGTAGGTCGAGCTAACATAATAAAAATGACAATTCTACTCAAATTAATTTACCTATTTAGTGCCATACCTATCAAGCTACCAAAAAACTTCTTTACTGAATTAGAAAAAACTATAACAAATTTCATTTGGAATAACAAAAGATCAAGAATATCAAGGGAAATAATGAAAAAAAATGTGAAGGAAGGGGGCCTAGCAGTACCAGATATTAAACTATACTATTAAGCAGCAGTCATCAAAACAATATGGTACTGGCTAAGAGACAGAGAGGAGGATCAGTGGAATAGATTTGGGGTAAATGACATCAGCAAGACAGTGTATGATAAACACAAACAGCCCAACTTTTGGGACATGAACCCAGTATTTGACAAAAACTGCTGGGAAATTTGGAAAACAATATGGGAGAGATTAGGTCTAGATCAACATTTCACACCCTACACCAAGATAAATTCAGAATGGGTGAAAGACTTGAATATAAAGAGGGAAACTATAAATAAGTTAAGTGAACACAGAATAGTTTACTTGTCAGATCTGTGGGAAAGGAAAGACTTTAAAACCAAGCAAGAGTTAGAGAAAATTACAAAATGTAAATTAAATAGTTTTGATTATATTAAACTAAAAAGCTTTTGTACAAACAAAAACAATGTAGTCAAAATCAGAAGGGAAACAACAAATTGGGAAAAAAAATCTTTATAACGAAAAACTCTGACAGGGGTCTAATTACTCAAATATACAAGGAGTTAAAGCAATTGTATAAAAAATCAAGCCATTCCCCAATTGATAAATGGGCAAGAGACATGAATAGGCAATTTTCAGGTAAAGAAATCAAAAGTATCAATAAGTACATGAGAAAGTGTTCCAAATCTCTAATAATTAGAGAAATGCAAATCAAAACAACTCTGAGGTATCACCTCACACCTAGCAGATTGGCTAAAATGAAAGAAGGGGAGAGTAATGAATGTTGGAGGGGATGTGGCAAAATTGGGACATTAATGCATTGCTGGTGGAGTTGTGAACTGATCCAGCCATTCTGGCTGGCAATTTGGAATCATGATCAAGGGGCTATAAAAGAATGCCTGCCCTTTGATCCAGCCATACCATTGTTGGGTTTGTACCCCAAAGAGATCATAGATAAACAGACTTGTATGAAAATATTTATAGCTGTGCTTTTTGTGGTGGCAACAAACTGGAAAAGGAGGGTATGTCCTTCAGTTGGGGAATGGCTGAACAAACTGTGGTATATGCGGGTGATGGAATACTATTGTGCTCAAAGGAATAATAAACTGGAGGAGTTCCAGGCGAACTGGAGAGACCTCCAGGAACTGATGCAGAGCAAAAGGAGCAGAGCCAGAAGAACATTGTACACAGAGACTGATATACTGTGGTAAAATCAAATGTAATGGGCTTCTGTACCAGCAACAACGCAATGACCCCGGACAGCTCTGAGGGATTTATGGTAAAGAACACTACCCACATTCAGAGGAAGAACTGCAGGAGAGGAAACATATAAGAAAAGCAACTGCTTGAACGCATGGGTGGGGGTGGACATGATTGGGGTTGTGGACTTGAAACTACCACACCAATGCAACCACCAACAATTTGGAAATAGGTCTTGATCAAGGACACATGACAAAACCAGTGGAAATGTGCATCAGCCATGGGTGGGGGGATTGCAGGGGGTGAAGGGGAAAGTAGGAGCATGAATCATGTAACCATGTTAAAAATGATTATTAATAAATGTTTAAATTTAAAAAAAAAGCAAACTTAAAAGTACAAAACCCTTCCCATATTCATGTGCTGATGATATATATTCATATCAAGAATTGTATTCTTGTAACATCCTATTTCATTTTTGTTCATCTGATTCTTCTTTCATGAAGCTAGTTTTTGCTTGCATTTCTTATAAGTTCTCTGATTTGGGTACTATAGTAAAAACTTTACAATTCAATATTGTAATATATGTATTTTTAAAAAATCCTTAGAGATTAGAATTTTAAAATTTTCATATAAATATCATTTATCATATCATTTATGTATGTTTATATAAACATACATAAATGATTGTAGTTCGGTAGAATTCCTCACTTCTATTTGACATATATTAAAAACAGAAATGTCAAAAATTTGGTGGGCATTTTACCACTTAGTGATATTATTGGGTTCCTGGGTCCCTCTGCATACTGATATAAATTTGTCTCCCCTCTTCTAAATATCCATTCACTGGAGAGAACTTTGTTTACCTTGGTGACTTTCATTTGTGTATGGGATATGTAGAGAGGACTAGTACCTCTGGAGCAAGTTGTTGCTGAGCCATTTACAGAACTGCTTCTCTTCTTTTGACATCTTCCTGTCGCCCAACTGTCTCACCTGTGGCTCCAAGAAGCTGTGGCATACATAGCAACCACACCAGGATAAAACCATCTTGGCAGACAGGCTAAACCAGGTTGAAGGTAACCAATAGGACTCAAATCAATCTGTGACTTTGGGCATGTCTGACTCCAAGCATGTGAAGATTTCCTCCTTCAGAATGGGTGGAGGAGAACAATTGGTTCCAATGATCATGAAGGTGATTGAAGCAGGTGCTACAGAGCACTTAGAGCTTTGGTTCTGTCTGCTATGAGTTTGCAAAGACATGTAAGCAACACATTTTCCATAGGATAATTGACTTAGTAGATGAAGAGACAGAAATTCTGGAGAAATTTTTAAATGGGGACTCATGGCATTGAAGTGTGGAAATCAGGAACTGATACAAAGTAGGACTTAGTAGGTGCTTCCTCTAATCTAGGTGGTCTACTTTCTCTATTGATTATCAGTTGATAGTCAGAATTAACTAGGTTTTAGGAATGCGTAGTTAGTGATTGGGGAGGTATGGTAAGAAAAATTGGTACAAAACACCCCCAAATTGGAATATTCTCATTCATCCTTTCTTAGAGAATTCAGGCAAAGTGGGTTCAAGTTTAGAGAATATGTGTCAAAGAAGGGTAACTCAGCTTCTGGGGATACTTTTTTTTCCAGAAGTCATTTTTCATTTTTCAATGGGCCTTTATAAAGTTCAATCCAATAAACATTTATTAGGCATCTATTACATAAGCCAGGTATTATGCTAAATGCTTGGGATGCAAAAAGAGGCAAAAGACAATCTTTGACCTCAAGGAGTTTACAATCTAATAGGAGAAACAACATACAAATAAATACATACAAGGTAAGCTAGGTTTAGGATAAATTGGAAATAATTAAAAGAAGGAAAGCGCTGCAATTAAGAAGGGTTAGGGAAGGCTTCCTTTAGAAGACATTTTAGTTGGGATTTAAATGGAGCCAGAGAACTCAGCAGTTGGAAGCAAAGAGAGGATTCCATGGCAGGGTATGGCAGAGAGCCAGAGAAAATGTCCAGAGCTGAGAAATGTCCTCCTCTTCATGGAACAACCAGGAGGCCAGTACCAATAGATTGAAGAATATGTGTGGGGGAATAAAGTACAAGGAAACTGAGAACATATAAGGGATTAGCTTATGAAGGATTTTGAATGCCAAACAGGATGTATTGTATTTGCTTTTGGAGGGAATAGGATGCCACTGCAGTTTGTTGGCAAAAGCCTCATTTATCTCCTCAACTACAAGGGAGGCAGAGATACTGGTGAAGAGGGCCTTCCCCTTTATGGATTCCAGCTATTTTGACCTCAGCAAGATTATTATGCCTGATGATGATGACAAGTAAAATCCAGCCATAAATAAAATCATTCAATTTCAGTTGGTTAGAAAGAAAAAAAACAAACTTGCTTTCTAGAAAAATCACTTTAGAGACTAATGGAGAATAGATTGGAGTGAGGGGAGACTTGAGACAGACAGCCACACCAGCAGACCATTGAAATAATCTAAGCCTGAGGTGATGAGGGTCTGTACCACAGTGGTGGCAGTGTCAGAGGACAGAAGGTGACATATACGAAAGAAGTTGCAAAGGTCAAATCAACAGACCTTGGCAATTAATTGGATATGGGAGGTAAGAGACAGTGAGGAATCAAGCTTTTGAGGCTGAAGGACTGGGCTGGTAGCGTTGCCTTCTACAGTAATAGGGAAAGTAGATGGGGGATGATTTTAGGGAGAAAGATAATTCTGTTTTAGACATATTGAATTTAAGATCTCTACCAGACCTCCAGTTCAAAAAGTATTATAAAAGGTATCCTTCCTTCTTTCCTGTCTCTCTCTCTTCCTCCATCCCTCCCTCCCCCCTCTCTTTCTTTCTTTTTTTCTTTCTTTCTTTTTCTCCCTCTCTTCCTCTCTTTCTTTCTTTCTTACCCCCATGTTAATTTATTTTTATTTTAAGTTTAAAATTTTCTCTCTCTCTTCACTCCCTCCCCTCACCATTAAACAAGTAAAAATATGATACTCATTATACAAATGAAGTCATGTAAAAAATTTCTTTATTATCCATGTTGAAAAAAGCAAGAAAAATAAAGTGAAAAAAGAAACGAGAAACTGCCTGTCTTTAGCTTATCTAGTTTGACCCTGGCTCCCTAGTCAGACATTGTTGAGAGTCATCACTATTCTAGACACACTGCTTGGATACTTCTCAGAAATTAAGATCCTCTGAGCCTTCAAAGTTCACACGGTCATCTTCTGGTCAAAAGAGGAGGAAGAGACAGAGACTGTATCCCTCCTTCCCCAAATTGATTTCCTCTCATAAGCTTGGCTGGATCTGTTCTTTCTTCTAAGCTTCTGGACATTCAAATGTAGAGTTTCAAACTGACTTGTTATTTTATAGACGATTCACATGTCGAGGGGTATATACCTTTAATATCTTTGATTGACTGATTCAAAGAAAATGTTCTCATTTGATAAAGGTAGCAGAGCTAGACTGTTTTTTTAGTTCCTTTAAGTGAGATTGAATGATTGCACGATTGATTCACATTTATATATGGAAATTTTCATGTTCGTTGGTGTTTGTCAAATTCAGAATAACAAAAATTGTTAAAACAAGCAAAAAGGAAATAAAGTGATAACTGCTGTTATATTTTCTTAAGATGCTGACATTTTAAAAATTAAGGCATGATAAGGTAGATATTTTACCTTAACTCTGCATTGTGTGAATAATTTCTGATGGAAAGCTAGATAGAGTTTGGACTCCTCTTGATGTCAGTTATCATTTTCTATGACACAGAAATTTCCCCTGCTGTCAGTCAGCCCCAGCCAAAGGACCCAGGACTTTGGGCCTCTTGTACTCACAGATTTGCCTTTAAAAACTGAGCATAACCATTGCAAGATCATTCTTTGATCACTTATATTCAGAGAAGGAAACACAAAATAGAAAAGTCACCCAGGCATGCAAGACCCAGCCTTAAAGTCATCACAATCCATAACCTGGGCAGTAACTACATGTGTCTTCATGGATCATCATTTTCACCAATGTGGAGGCATGGACATCAGCCCCACTCCCACCTCTTCAAGAAGAAACTCAAAGATTCCTGTGCTTCGGATAAAAGTAGAAAGTTGGAGAATGAGGTCTTTCCTTATTAACAATTCACTGTCAGTAATTCTTCTAGCTCTGTAATCAATAAAGGGATTACTTCATCATTTCAAAGCACCTGAATCCTCACAACAGTCAAGCAACAAACATTTTCTAAGCTAGGTATGATAGGATTGAGCACTGGACTTGGAATCAGGAAGACTCATCTTCAAGAATTCAAATCCAGCCTCAGGCACTTACTAACTGTGTGACCTTGGGATAGTCACTTAACCCCATTTTCCTTAATTCATCATCTGTACAATGAGCTGAGAAGTATGGCAAACTATTCCAGTATCTTTGCCAACAAAACCCCAAGTAGGGTCATGAAAAGTTGGACACAACTGAAACGACTGAACAACAAGCCACTGGATTAAGTGGGGTTAGTCAGAAGCATCCATGGCACTTCTGCACACCCCACTCAAATCAAAGAAAAGTCTTGAGGCTTGTTTATAATCTTGCCTTAGAGGGGTAATCATTAACTGTATGGCCAGCTGTGAGTCTTTTTTAGCACCTAACTGCTAGGTCTTAAATTCTTAGAAATATGCCACAAAGAGAATTTTAATCATGAATCATATTACTTATCATTACTAAGGGGTATTAAATTAGGAGATATATACTTAGCAATGGTATTTGCCATCATCATGGAGGATGTTCAGCACAGAGCCTAAATGGAAGAGAGATTCCCTATAGATGGCAGGATCCTATTTAGAAATAACAATGTCCTGGTTGCACCAGTCACTAAAACTCTATAGTGCCTTCTCAGTGAGATTTACATCCTTTTAAAGGAGAGTGGCTTAGCAAGCCACATGGGAAAAACCTAGGGGATGAAGCATATATATTCCTAAAACTATAATTGCATCCATTGAAATAATGTATCAGTACATAAAGCTGTTAGATATTAAATACAATTAATTTAATCAATTAAGTAATCAACAAGTATTAATTGCTGATTATATACCAGGCACTGGGCTAGATAATGAAGATTAAAAAAAAAAAAGCAAAACAGTTCCTGCTCTTGAAGGGAAAGGAATAAACATGTATGAAGCATCTACTATGTTCCAGGAACTATGTTAAGTATTTAAAAAATATTTTCTCACTTTATCCTCACAACAATTCTGTAAAGCAAGTGTTATTTTTATCCACATTTTATAGTTAATTAAACAGAGGCAAATAGAGCTTAAGTGATTTGTTCAGGGTAACATAACTCATAAATATCTGAGTCTGAATTTGAACTCGTCTGTCTGACTAGAAGTCCAACACTCTACCCACTGTTGTAATTACATGCCTTGATAATGTATAGCATAGAAAAAGAACATATATGCATATATGTCTATACAAAATATTTTGGAGAAAGGGAGGATACCAGCACTTGGGGAGATCAAGAAAAACTTGATGTCAGGTTTTTGAGCTGAGCCTTGAAAAAAATGGATGGAAAATAATTAAGATGTGGAGATGAGAAGTGAGTACATTCCAGGCATGGGAAATAGTGCAAAGTCACAAAGTATTAAGTATGAAGAGCAATAAAGAGGCCAGTTTGTCTGGATTATAGTGGGTAATATAATTAGTATAGTGGCTAAAAGTGTAATAAGTCTTGGCAGGTAGATTGGAACCAGAATGAAGAACCTTATAGAATACTAAATAGAGGAGTTTATAGTTCATCTTAGTGAGGATTGTTGGAATTTATTGAGAAGAAGAGTAACATGGTCAGTTTGGAGCTCTAGGAAAAAAGTCTTGGCAGATGTAAGGACAACGGATTGGAGTGGAGAGAGGCTTGACACAGAGAAATGTATTAGAAGACTATTGCAAAAGTACAGGCAAGCTGCATGATCCTGGGAAAGTCACTTAACCCCCATTGCCTAGCCCTTACTGATCTTCTACCTTGGAAAAATACACAATATAGATTCTAAGGCAAAAAGTAAGGGTTTTTTAATTTAAAAAAGACAAAACAAAACAGTAAAGACAAAAAGTCGTGAGGATCTGAAGTAGGCTGGTTTTTGGATGTATGGGGGGAAAGAATGAATGGCAAAGATGTAGAGACAGAAAGGAGAAAATTTGGTCACTGAATGGATATAAGGTGAATGAGAATGAGGAGTCGAGAATGACCCTGACATTAGTATCTGAAGAACTGGATGATGATGCCCTTAACATCGGTGGTGAAGGATTTGGGAGTGGAAGAATCATAATTAGTTCTTTGGGCTTTATTGAATTAGAAGCAAAGAGAACAAATTGTGTTACTCTGGGGAAGTTGCTCAATGGTATCAGCAATCCCAAATTGCTCCCTCATATAGAAACTAATTAAAAAAAAAAAACACCAGTTCACCTCTCTCAGTGATGTCATTGGTCAGAAATCATTAAATACCATGATTTCCAATCAAGAAAAATTGTGGTTGATCCCATGGGAAATGAAGAGAGGTGAGGTGGGTATAACTTGGATGTTGTATAACCCTATTGAAGACTTTTGTGAGAAAATGCATAAAAAAACAGGAGCAAAGGACCTATATTAAACAGAAAATGGGTTGGGTTGGTCATGTAGCACAAGAATAAGCAATAAGAAAGTCCAGTTATTGCACTGGTACCAAAGAAATGTTAGAAGCCCTAGAAGAAAACCTCTGGCAAGTTAGATAGATCTTCTATAGACTTATGAGAAGAAAATGACAAAATTAAAGTCTAGGGGGTCATCTGCAGTGGTAGGAGGAGTATCCATGTCAATGATATCACAATAAGTCTCCTACCACTCTCAGAAAACCATTAAAGGGTTTTTGAGGTAATTTCCATGAAGTGCTTGAAGTCCTGCTTGACAAAAATATTATTTGAAATGTTATAATTGTTTATTATACATTGAGTTGATCCAAGTTGAAAATCCTTGAAAAAAAATTTTCTGATCCATTCAGTAGGATGAAAGTCTCTGGCTTTTGTGTAGGCTAACTCATACTGATATATGGCCATAATAAAAGCAGAGTCCAGGTTTCTAACTATCAGAGATCCTTCAAAATGTTATCCTGCATATCTCTATCTTTTCTGTCACTGTTTCTGACTCCTCAAAATAGATATTTGCACCACTCTTTGAGAAATAAAGACAAGGAGAGGAAGAGAGGGAATATTTGAGAGCTACTACAGTAAGAAGATTGTTCTTGGGCCAATGCAATTATCTGAGGACTAAGGAAGTGATTGCAGATTTTACAAGCTCCTGGATGATTATTGCAAAGAGATTTCAGGGGATGTAACATTCAATTTCAGAACTATTGTAATATGTGAAAGGCTAATAAGAAACCATGTTCAACTGATTCTCCCTCTGTCTCTTTGCCTTTTTACTTAGGAATTCTTTGGCCAGGTATCTTTAATAAAAATGCATTGGAATCAAGGAGATGATGTATTTAATTCAAGGGAGAAGGAGGATATTTCCTCCCTCAAAATCATTAGGTTATGATACTTTAGTTGTGAAAATTTGGCCTCTAAGTATTTGAGTATATATGGTATGTCTTCCTCCATCAAGCTATGAATATATGTGTGTGTGTGTGTGCATGTGCACTTTTCCAAATGATGAATGTGAGCCAATAAAATATTATAAGTATATTCTCCTAAGCAGGGTTGGGGGGGTTTGGAGGAGAGGGAAAGGACATGAAACATTTAAGCAGGGGAAAATATTCAAAATGAAAATTAAAAAAAATAAAGTATATTCTCTAAGTTTGTGGTTCAGACTTACAATATTATTTACTCATTACTTTACTTACTTCAATTTAGGAAATCTCTGGACAACAGTAAAATTAAAGCATCATTAATCTAAAAGTAAATTGTTGAATAAATCATAACTTTTGTAACAGGGCAAAAGGGGGTATTGGTTGGGTGAATATTAAAAGGTTTGGTTGCCAGGGAATTGAATAATTATCAATCCCCAATTAAAGAATAACCTCAAGTCAAAATGACTTTTAAGGAAGTTTATTTACAAATGAGAAGAGGAAGAGAAAATAAGAAAATCAGAGAGAGGATAGGTCAGAATAAGTAATCTAACACACTAAGTAATTTGCTCCAGCCCCCTTGTTCAACTCAGGCAGATCTAATTAGTCTTCATTTGAAGGGGGTTCAGCCTTGAGCCCAAGGCCAGAGGGCTAGAGATGAATGAAGCAGAAGCTTCATCACAGTCTCCTCTGAGTGAGCAGTTCCTTTAAAGAAGTCCAGGAAGATTTAGTCTTTACCCTCACTACATGTAATTCCAAGGGAGAAATTAATAGCAGTCTCACTTAGTCCAAGGTCTCAGCCAGAGGTCAGAGCTCCTCCTGGTCCTAGTCACCCACCACAAGAAGAAGGGAGCAGTCAAGAGCCAAAAGGGCCAAAAGCCTGAGTCCTGGACGTTCTTTCTATTTATCCAGGCCATTTCTTTCATCTCTTCCTGTGCCTCCCTTCCAGTTTACATGTCCAATCACAACAGACACTTTTCTTAGGACTGCCTTGGGGGCAGTCAATCAATTCTGATTTGTCACCCATTCTTGCACACGTGGGTCACAGACCTCCCCACTTGAGAGTTAAGTGGAGTTGTTTACACCTTTGATGATTAGATTTGAGAATGGGCCAGGTAGATTTAATCTCATTATCACACTCTAGAATTGGAAGGCATTATAAGAGTCAATCAAATCCAACTCCTTCATTTTAAAGATGAGGAAACTGAGTCACAGGGAGATTTAATTGACTTTCGTTGGGTCGCATACCTAGTAAGCATCCAAATTAGGATTTGAACAGGTCTTTCAAAACTCTAATTTCCTATTATTTGGGGTATGTGGAATGTTCAGAGAAGACTAATACCTTTGGTGTGAGGGCTTGCAAAGTCCTTTTCAGGACTGCTTTCCTCCTTTGGTTTCTATTTGCTACCCAACTCCCACATGTGACTCCAAGAAGCTGTAGCAGGTGCAGTCTTCCTCTTCCTTCTTATGGTAGTGTGAGATATTGTATGGTGTAGTGGATGGAGGGCAGGTTTTGGATTTAGGATCACACTGGTTCAAAACCTGACTAATACACACTGGTTTCTTTCCTCAGGCAACTCTCAAGATTATGATTTTTAGAACAGTTACCAATCTGTATTGGTGAAGGGATTTTTCTTTAATAAAGGTTCCTTATACTTATGAAATCACAGGTCCAGATTCCACTTCAGCCCACCCCACTGCCAAATGTACCTTTGGTCAAATCTGCCCTAAAGAAGAACCCTGGTATTTTACAACCAGAAGGAAACTTAGAGATCATTTAGGCTAATATTTCCATTTTCCATTCAATTAAATCAACAAGTATTCATTAAGTACCTACTATGTGCCAGGCATTGTGCTAAATACTGGGAAAACAACAAAAAAAAAGGATGAAAAGTAGTCCCCACCCTCAAGGACTATATAAGGAAACTCAATACCTATCCAGTTATTCAAAGGTAATGCCAATGTGATTAGTGTGTGACCCAGTTGAACTCTGAAGTTCATTTATGGAAAGTCAGGGCAACCTAATGGGAACTGGACATAAAAATGTCCACCCAGATGAAAGTAGAAAATTATCTCAGGCTTTATCTCACTTGGACTTTCCTCATTCTCCTGGTATTAGAAACTTCTGTCTAATTCTAGAGTATGTTTGTTTATCTGTCCCTTGACCTGTTAATCCTCTCTTGCTGATTCCTGTTTCTGATTTAAACTGACCTCTTGTCTCCAACTCCTCTGCTTCATGATCTTATCCTTTAAGGGAAATTTGTTTTCGCAAATTTAATTTTCTTACTAGATAAACCCTTTTAGGAAGGCGATCATCTGTGGGTTTTGCTAATGATTGAACCACTGAAGTAATAGAACACTAATAAGTAGTGTTGGAAGAAAACTGAGTGTTATAAAAATTAAAATCCCCAATTACATAACCTTCTTGCACTATATTTGTATGTGTTAAACGAAACTGTGCTTTTTGCGTTTTATATAAGAAACATTGGTTATGAAATAATTTCTTTTTCAACAGATCTTATCTCTAATTTTAAAGTTACTTTGTGCTCTATTCAGCAATGAAGTCTGGAAGGGCACATCCAGGGCTCAAGTAGTTTCTCCAAGGTCATTCCGGGAATATTTTTGTCATGATGACATATTTGCAGAACTTTCTGAAGGACCTAGTCACAGATAAAGCACCAGGAAATTATAAAATAAAGTGCCAGGTATAAATAAAAGGAGGTCAAATGGCCCTATAAAGGTCATATGTTGGAGAGTCTTTCTCTAAAATTTGTTCTCCTTGTATCCTTTTTTTCTCTTTAAAATGCAAATATGTATCATTAGCATACTTTCTCTGTGAATGTATCTTCTCTGTTTTCTATTTCCAAAATTAAAAGAAGGAATCTAAAGTGGACAAAAAATTCAAGAGGGAAATATTTGGCATAGTTTTGTGTGCAATCTAGATTTTGTTATTTAACCAAGAGAGATGTGGATACAGACATGAGTGTTCTGATTGATCATGATGTTATCAAACCATTATTGAGTTCCAGGGGTCAAATGGGCAAAAAATAAAAGAACAAAAAATCACTAGGTTGTTCAGTAGATAATGTTAGATCTGGAGACAGGAAGACCTGAGTTCAGATCCCACTTGAAAGATCTACTAGCTGTAGGATCCTGGGTATGTCAAACTTTTCCCAGCCTCAGTTTCCTCATCTGTAAAATGAGGATAACAATAGCACTTACCTTACAGGATGTTGTGAGAGTCAACTGAGATAGTGCTTTGCAAACTTTAAAGTGTTATATAAATGCTAGTTACTATTATTATTATAATTAAGTAGCATTAGTGTGGAAAATGTCTTTAAAGCAAAATCAATTTCATTTTCTTCTGTAGTTTATGCTAGTAATTAGAAATCACCAAAGTAATGTGCTCAGAACACTAATCTGTAGTGATTGGGTGGAATGAAGGGCTACTAAATTGGGTTATAATGGCAGCAAATTAATATGTATTATTTTAAGCATTCATTTAGTTCTTTTATTAACCTTACAAAACAATCTATGATTGCTTATTAGTTTGTCTCCCTGTTCTTCCTGTGAATATTAATGCTATTGGGAAAACATTGAATAATACTGTATCTGTGTCATTTTAGCCATTTGAAAAAGAAACATTGAATGGTTTAGTGGAAAAACAGTGAACCATGAGACCTGGGTTCTAGTCTTGATTTTGCCATTAACATCCCATGTGACCTATGAACTATTATTTTAGTTACCCCTTCTGTAAAATGAGGGGGTTGGTAACTAGGTCACAACCATTCTGTAAGTAAGAATCCCTTTTTGATTTCTTGGCCATCCCTGTGATGGCAATTGGACTATTAAGATTTATAGACTAAGAAAATACATGATTACCAAAGGATTGAAATAGCTAAATCAACAAACTGACAAGCATGTATTAAGCTATTACTATGTACCAAGACAGTGTCACTGGGGTAGAAAACTTTAAGGTGAGGAAACTCCTCTTACTGATGTAGATTGGCATTTTCTCTGCAAGTTAACACTCTCTTAGAGCATTGTCTAGAGCAACTTGATGAAAAGGTGTAACAAATTCATTGATATTAAAAATAATTGTATGTTTTATTCATTAAAGTGATAGTTAATATAATAATGCACTATTAAAACAATAGTAATCTACATAGATTTGAAAAATGGCCACATATTTAAGGGTAGGAACAACACACACACTCCCCATTGTAATTAATATTCTGTACAAAGAGAAGACCAAGACTTCTAAATTGAATAGAGGCATCCATTAAAGATCCAAACTAGGCACAAAAATGTTCTTAATTATTTTGGGAAGAGTGAAGCATTTGGGTCATTGGATGAAAGGAAAAGATGATACTTGGAAAATATTTTGCAATTTTTAATGTAAAATATAGTATACCACTTCAAAACTGTCAGTCCAGCAGACAAGCTTTGTGAGCTTCTAGGGTCCAGGGAACTTTAAGAAGGCAAGTATTTATATCTGAACCAGACGGCAGGAAGAATAAACCTAGAAGGAATGTTATCCTCCCCTCTCGATTCCCCTTTGAACATGATAATGGAGAGAAT
The DNA here is from genome assembly GCF_016433145.1 of Gracilinanus agilis. Lineage (NCBI taxonomy): Eukaryota > Metazoa > Chordata > Mammalia > Didelphimorphia > Didelphidae > Gracilinanus > Gracilinanus agilis. The sequence continues at coordinate 506,358,037 of NC_058132.1, forward strand.
GCATCCCCAGGAGCATACCAAGGACCCAATTTGATACTGAAGGATTCAGAAGGATCTCCATTTGAGGGAAGAATTAGGAGAATTGTGAGTTTATGCTTACACCACCAATGTTCTCTACACAATTGCTCCACCATCATTATCTTCTTTCCCTTGATCATGTGTGTATTTTTTAAACATTTATTAATATTCATTTTTGACATGGTTACATGATTCATGCTCCACCTTTCCCCTTCAACCCCCCCCCCG
>NC_058132.1:506363279-506409131 GCF_016433145.1 Gracilinanus agilis
CTGAGTTCTAGTTTTTTCCAAGGTCAAGCCCCCTGGTGGATTCCCTTGCTTGATCCTCTGCAGGAGGTTTCTTTACAAGTCTCAGGGAGCTACTTCCACAGTCGTATACCGGTCTGCACTGGTTCCCCACTTAGGCTTTAGTTCCTGACTGTGTTTGCCTCCACCCACGCCTCTGCTCAGCCGGCACTCTGCGCACCCAGCGTCCACTCTCTGCTCCCGCGCGCTCAGATTTCGCGTGCGTTCTTGACTTAATGGGGTCCTAAGTCTTGCTGCTCTCAGGAACAGGTCCCGGAGCTGCTGATGACTCGATGGGTGCCCCAAACTTGCTCTATTTCTTTTTAGCTGGGTTCGGAGCTATAGGTGAGTGTGGAGGGGGTGGGGGTGGGGCGTTTGCTCAGCTCGCGATTTAAGGAGAGCCCTTTTTAGCCTGGAAATGTCTCGATTCCACGTACCTTCCACGCTGTGCCCTGTTGTGGGGTTCCTCCGTTCGTCTGGACTTGTTTTTATGTCCCCTTGAGGAGTTTTGTGTGTTTCGGTCAGGAGAGGTTAAGAGCTGCTTCTTACTCTGCCGCCATCTTAACCCGGAACCTCCTCATGTGTGTATTTTTGAGAGTGTGGTCCAGAATTTTGGGGTGGGAATGGGATTTGCTACCTACTGTTCTTATACTAATTTAATAAGTACCCTTTTCTAGATGACTATCTGATTCATAATCAGAGGAGTAAACTGATCATGAGGAACAACACTGGAAATCACAACCTCAGGGTTGCCCCTGTATCCCTGAGGAGAGAAGAAACCAACTGACCTCTGGGGAACCCAACCTTCCAATGCTATTTGGAATTAAGGAAGCAGCCCTAGAAAGGTTTTACAGACATTTATATGGTTTTGTTGTTGTGCGGTTGTTCAGTTGTGTTCAAATCTCTATGGCCCCATGAACCATAACTATCATTGGGATTTTTGTTGCAAGGTACTTGAGTGGTTTGCCATTTCTTTCTCCAATGGATCCAGGGGATCCTTTTGTCAAGCAACCAGAAATTAAGCGACTTGCCCAAGATCACACAGCTAGGAAATGTCCGTGGCTGAATTGGAACATAAGTCTTCTTAATTCTGGGTCTAGTGATACAGTCACTGAACCACACAGCTGCTTCTTTTCTCTAGAGAAAGCATATTCACTTTTTACTACACTGTCAAGCTGCATGTTTTATTGGAGCTAAATAAAGATCAAAATGAAAATACTTGGTGCACATATGGATTTTCCCAATGTTTAAAATGAATCTTCAAACCCATCCCAAGTGTCTGGAATCAGAAGATTTCTAAGGTACCTTCCAATCTTGCAGTTCTCTGACTTCAGAATGAAACAAAGTAGAATTATCTAATTACTTAGATTATAATGTGTGTAGTATACAGCAAGACCAGCTACTTTTTTTCTTAGTTCAGGCTGAGGATAAAAAACTAAACAATGTACTGTACCTTGGCTAGTGTGGACAGAAGGGGAAAAATGAGCAGTTAAATTTTTTTCCACTTTAGAGAACTGCTTAGAATCTGGTAAGCCAGACCAGAACACAATTTAGTGAGCCATTCTCCTTTCTCCGCTGTCTGCGGTAGTAGAAACAACTGAACAACATTCAAAACCAGAAGTGATTGAATTAAATATTTAAAGGCCTAGTACAATCAATACATTATTGCTGGTGTGCTTCCTTTTAGTTATTTCTGGTGTTTGCTTTGAATATTTAATTCAACTCAAACTTCTAGGTCACTCAAAATAGATCTATTTCAGGCTACCCCAGAGTTAGAGATTTACTGCACACTAGAGTATAATCACATTACCAAAAAAATTGGAATTTTTTAATGAAGTTTTTGCTTAAAGGCAAAAGGCCTTAAGTATAAGGGCTTTAGTATACGGGCCACTATTTATGAGCTTTAAAAAAAAACATTTTTAATAAAATGTTATAACTTTGCTTGAAAAGCCCCTTCCCCAATATTTAATGTTCTCAATCTGCCTTAAAAATATTTTTCTTAATTGTGCGTTGGCTAAGGGGGCCTTGGGGGAGAGGGAAAGAACATGAAACATGTAACTAGGGGAAAATATTAAAATTAAAATTAAAAAATAAATAAATAAAAGGATATCTAAGCGCCACCCCCCCCAAAAAAGGATATTTTTCTTGGGGCAGTGAGATGGCTTAGTATATGGAGAGCCAGGCTTGGAGGTGGGAGGACTTGGGTTCAAATCTGGCTTACGACACTTCCTAGCTGTGCGACCCCCAATTACCTAACCTTTACTGCTCTTTTGCCTTAGAACTGATTCTTAGTATTGATTCTAAGAGAAAAGGGAAGGGTTTAAAATTTTCTCAGTGTGACTGTTGAATAATCAAATTATTATAATACTAAGAATCCCCTTAATTTCCCATTTTCTAAGTATGGAGTTTTATAATTTAGATTTTGTTAAATATAGGTGGCCCTGTATATATAACTATTAGTATAGAATATGCATTAATGTTCTTATTTCTTTTAATAGACAAAACATTTTTATAGAAGATTAATGTAAAACAAAAGAATTTCATAATAAATCTTTGTTTATTCTATGCACATGAAACAGGAAATCTAATTAATTTGATGTTTTTCTACACTAATTTTATGGCAAGGGACAGATAATTAAATATATTATAAGACTTTTTTAAAAAGAGACTTTCAGGGAATGTCATAGGGTAAGTACCAATTCAACCTAACCTTATGCTTTCTACATTTACATTATTATAACTGATATTTGTGAATATGATCAGAAGGTATTGTAGGATTCCAAAATGATTTTAGTGATCAATACATTAAGTACCATTTTAGCACTAACTGTGTTTTATTATGTTTTAATTCTTTGTCCTTTAATAATTTGTTTTACATATATGTATACACACACATATACAAGTGTAGAATACTTGGGTCAAATCCTCCCTCTGACATATACTGGCTGTGTGATTCTGGGCTGATTTGCTAAAAAGCTGTTATGCTGATTTGCATTGGCAAAGGAAATTTTTAAAATTCCCTATACTGAAAAAAGAACAGGTTTGGATTATATATACACACACAGCCTATACCTACACACACACTTGTATAAGTGATATATATAGAGAGAAATATTATATGTATATATAATATATATTTTGTAAACACTGTGATTTGTAAAAACTGTAAATATCGTAATGTGTAATTTCTAAATTTGTAAAATTTGAAAATATTTTAAATATATATTGTAGTCACAGTTTTAAAAATTGAATTGATGTGGCAGGAAAAAACATTGAATCCTAGAATTAGAAGAGAACTCAGAGGATAATCTAGTCCAACTCTTTTTTTTTTTTAAACCCATACCTTGGAGTCAATACTATGTATTGGTTCCAAGGCAGAAGAGCAGTGAGGGCTAGGCAATGGGGGTCAAGTAACTTGCCCAGGGTCACACAGCTGGGAAGTGTCTGAGGCCAGATTTGAACCTAGGACCTCCCGCCTCTAGGTCTGGCTCTCAATCCACTGAGCTACCCAGCTGCCCCCTCTAGTCCAACTCTTAAATCAAAACATAAATATTGTTTACAACTCTGTGTGTACACAAACATACTCACTAACATTAGAGTTTCTAGTCAGGGCTGCTTGACTACTTGTCAGAGATGTACTTCTTGTTTTGGGTAAGAATTGGATGAGTTTACTTTTGAAGGTCTTTCTAGATTTGGGATTCGTATTTCTTTTATGACAATACAGCTCAATAAGCTTATGTTAACTTCTTTTTTGTTGTTCAGTCTTTTCAGTCATGTCCAAATTTGTGTGCCTCCATTTGGGGTTTTCTTGGTAAAGATACTAGCATAGCTTTCCATTTCCTTCTCCAAATTACTTTCCGGAAGAAGAAACTGAGGTAAACAGGGTTAAATGACTTTCCTAGGGTCATAGGGCTCATAAATGTTTGAGTATTTGAACTCGGATCTTCCTGACTCCTGGGCCAGCATTCTATTCACGGTGCCAGCTAGTGACACATTAACTGCCTACTCTGTATGAAACGAGGTAATAGAGACTCAAAGATTAAAAAAAAAAAAAATCCAGACACAGCCATTAGCAGCCAGTGCTCTACTGAGATGTACGTGAACACAGGTAATTAAATCCAGAGTATGGTAGGACCTCATTTTAAGTGAACTCAACACACACAAATTCATGTATTTGCAATTAGCAATTTAAAAATGATGGCAGAAAAAAACATAAAATAAAGAAAAATTAATTAAGCAGTGTAAAGTCTCTCAGCATTTCACCCAGTAATGCTTATTATCACTCTGAGAAGCTTTAGTGTGAGCCACTACATTGTTTTGGGTCAAACATTAGCTCCTATATTGGTCTTTGTCCAGAATTCTCAAAACAAATTGTATCTGTGTCAGAGTAGGGTTTCTCTTTGTTTCATTAATGCTATTTAGTTATAAATAATGGCCCCCAAAGTAGGAGAGAAGTGATCTGGTTGCTCCGATAAGTCTAAGAAAGGTCCTAAGATGCCTAGGTATATTCATACAAGATAGTTATTTTAAAATGGGATTTTCTGATACGTGTAATTTTCAATTTATGTAAAGAGTCTTGGAACATATTGGTCTCATAAAACAAGGTCCTTACAAATATTGTAAGGTCATTTCAAGAGGAACAGAGTATTAACAATGGGAGTTTCCTGTGGGCGACAACGTTTTAAAGGAAGCCATGAGGTGGAGATGAGGATGGAGTGCATTCCAAATATTGTAGACTAGCTGCTCAAAGAAGTGGGAGAAAGAATGGCATTTATGGAGAGCAACTGGAAGATCCATTTGCCTAGAAGAGTTAGCACAAAAAGGGAAATTGCACGAAAAGACTAGAAAGGAAGGTGAGGGCTATACTATATATAACTATATAGGAAAGATTTTGTGTTTTATCCCATAGATAATAGAGACCCACCAAACACTTATGAGTAGAAGTACAAGATGGACAGATCTATAGTTTAGAAATACCAGTTTGGCAAATATATGACAATGAATTGAGGAAATGGAAGACTGGAAGCAGAAAGACAAATTAGGAAATTATTACACTATTCCCTCTCATATATCCTATTCCCCTAGCTGAAACAGACCACTTTTTATATTCTGAATACAACTGGTGCTTCTCAAATGGCTATGCCTTTGCTCTTGCCATTCCCTGTGCTTTAAGCGATTCTCTTTCCTATATCTTCACCAGGTAACATTCTACCCATAATAAGAGGCTCAGCTTATAATGCCATTTCCTCTATAAAGGAATCCTGATCTTTCCATAAACAAGAGAATGAATAAATGAATGAATGAATGAAAATTTCTCTAAGAATATTAAACTAATTGGTACAGTAATTTTAATTGCTGAATTTTTGCTGTTAAGGTTAATGAGTTCTTTGCTAAAGGTTCTTAGAAAATCTCAAGGGAAATAATGAAAAAGAAATGAAGGAGGAATAGCAGACTTAAACCCATACTTTAAAATAGTAACCCTCTAAACTACTTGGCATTCATTAAAAATAGAAAATTAGATCAGGAGATCACTAGATAAGGGAGAATCAGAAACAATATAAATGAATAATGCCATGTTTGAAAGAAAAGCTGAGAACATTTACTCAGGAAAGGATGCTGTGACAAAACAACATTAATTTTGAAAATATTTGGTAACCGTCTTGAATGGACTCCTTGGGCAGTTTCTATGGGATTAAGGAAGTCATTGAGAGCTTTGCTGTATGGATTTTGTTGAGACTTTTTAATGCAAGGTACTAAGAAGGGTACTGGAAAGAATAATATTTGAGCCTGCTAGATCTTCAAAGAACTTAGAGAAAAGATATTGGGACTTGTAATCAGAAAGACCTAGGTTCAAATCCTTCTTTTTATATTTATTAGCTGTGTGACCCAGGACAAATGACTTCATTTCTCTATGCCTCCATTTTCAAACTTATAAAATAAAGGACTTCCAGTTCTACAGGTATTATTCTATAAACTACAAAGAAATGTGAATATGGCCAAATGTGCCAAATATACCTTTAGTTTATTTGCTCAGGATGGCAAATATTAAACTGGCATAGAATTAATTTCTCACCTGTGGCTCTAAGAAGCTGTAGCATGTGCAGCAGCCACAACCCAGTAAAACTATCTCTGCAGATGAGCTAAACCAGGGAAAAGGTAACCAACAGGCCTCAAACTCCTTGGTGAGTTAGAGGAGTGTCTACCTCGGGTATATGAAGACTTCCCCCAATGTAATGGGCAATTTGTTTCAAAAGCATTGAAGGTAGCTAAAGCAGTGATATGGGACACAAAAAAACTGGTCAGACATTGAAGACACCAAAATCCTCCATTGTATCTGGGGACATCTTAACTTTTCCTTTGCCACCAGACTTAGAAGACCCTGGAAGAGAAAATGAAGCTGAAGACTGTGCATCTCTGTCTCACTTAAATCCAATTTACATGCAAGTCAGAGGTGAGGAACATCTATTCTGATTAGCAATTATACCCTTTTTCATCTCTTATGGTAAATATATTTATTTTTATCGAATTTTATGGTCCACAAGTATTTTATTGTGTTCCATTTATAGGCTTAAATCACTGGACTGAGCCTAAAGTAGGCCTGCCCCTGTTCTGGGCCCTTAAGTAGGAAAAGGCATCCCAACCCAATTGGGCCTTTACAAACATAATATATATATTAGAATGTGATAAATACCACAAAGTGCTGTGAAATCAGATGAAGGAGTGAATGCTTCCAATTGGTGGAGTGTAGATATTATGTAAGTTTTCATGGAAAAGGTGATATTTGTACTGAGCCCTGAAGCATAGATAGAACTGAATCCTAGATGTCCATAAAATCTTAGAATTCGAAGGTATGTCAGAAGCCACCTAGTTCAATTGATCTCTGACCAGAAATCCCATCATCCCTCCTCCTCTTCTTTCCTTTTTCTTCATCATCATCATCATCTTCTTCTTCTTTCCTTCCTTCCTTCCTTCCTTCCTTCTTCCTTCCTTCCTTCTTCCTTCCTTCCTTCCTTCCTTCCTTCCTTCCTTCTTTCTTCTTTTTGTCCTCCTTCTCCCCCTCCTTTTTTCCCCTTAATATTGATTATAAGAAAGAAGAATGACACGGGCTAGGAATCAGTGTTAAGTGACTTGCTCAAGGTCACACAGGCTAGGGAGTGGCTGAGGTCAGATATGGACCTAGTCCTTCTGGCTCTGGGCCTGACTATCTGCTGTCCTACCTGGCTGCCCCTATAATATCTTTTCTAAATAAATGGTCATCTAGCCTCAACTTCAAAATCTCCAGTGAAGGGGAGTTTGCTTCCAAATCATCCTAGGATTGCTCTAATTGTTGAAAAATCTTTCCTTACATGGAGGTGATTACACTAACATAGGCATTTGGAAGGAATGCTATGAGCAAATGAAGAAGGAATAGAAAAAGTGGAAAAGTTAAATTCAACAAGTATTTATTAAGTATTTTCCATATATCAAGCACTGTGGCACATAGGTACCAGATATACAAATACAAAAATGAAATAAATTTTGCTCTCAAGGAGTTTATAGTCTACTGTATAAATTTGGGGAATATCATATTGTCTAGGTTGGCAGAAGCATAAGATATGCCATCTGGTGTGTAATGGAGATCCAGTGAAAGTTTTTTTTTTATTAGTAAAGTGATATGATCAAAGCTGTGCATTAGGAAAATTAATCTGACTGTGGTTTTTAGTATGACTTGGAAGGTGACAAAGTGGGAGGTGAACAGACTTGCCAGGGGGCTATTACAATAGTGCAGATGAGAGCTAATTAAGAGTCTTAACACAGGTAGACAGTGAAAATTCTAAGGGATAGGATAATAAGATATTGCAGAGTTAGAATTGGCAGGAGTTGGTGACAATCTGTGGAAAAGAGGGAGATAGAGGACCCAAAGAGACTGTGAAATCAGGGACATAGATAATTTGCACAATGCTGACACCATTAGTAAAGATGGATAAATCAAAGGAAAGGGTAAATTTATGGGAAAATTGAGTTCAAAGTATCACAGATTTAAAGCTGGAAAGGACCTCAGAAGCCATCTAGTTCAACCTCCTTATTTTATGGTTGAGAAAAATGAGACTTAAAAGTGGTTTACCCAAAGTCTTACATCTAGTCCTGCATTCTATTCACTAATGCAGTTCAGTTTTGGAAAGGTTGAATTTGAGAGGTTAGTTGAATATCCCAGTGTAAATGACCAATGGACAAGTGGAAAGAAGGGGCTTTCGTCCTAGGAGAGAGATCAAGTTGCAGATACTGAGAGATAGTTGAATAAAGGGAGTAGTTGAAGTAGAGAGTAGGAATGGCCAAGATCACCAAAGGAGAGGTTGCAGAGAGAGGAGATAAAGGACCTTAGTGGATGCCAAAGCTTAAGGGCAGCAGTGAAAGCCTTTAAAAAGGTATTATCTCTACCCAAAGGCAAAGAGGGTTTGCAGATGCCCCTAGTTGTGTTGAGTAGCAACAGTGGGAGATGGATGGCACCAATGTTTCCTGGTATCTAGAAGTATTAAATGAACCAGAAGAAAGTCTTTGGACATTAGTAAATCTTACGTGAAGAATTTCCGAAAAACAAAAACAAAACTAAGCAAAAAATGTAGCATTATGCACTCTGACTCACTTTCCAAGAAATAGAAAGGCAACATTTTTCATTTTTCAGTGGATCTTTTAGCCCCTGAAGGCTAAAGTATCTCTTTCATTAGTTCAATTCCCTATTGGATATGTTCCCCCAGCCCTTCCCCAGCACTTGTTAGAGGGTAGTTACTAGTGTTCCAGTTCCATTTAACCCTTGACATCAATTAACTTTTGCAAAAGAATATTTAAAGATATAGATACTAACTTCTTTGAAGTCCCAAGTAAAATCCCATTTCCTACAAGAAGCCTTTTCTAATCCCTCTTAACAAGTAGAAACAATTTTTGTCCATTGTTTTCTGACATTTTAAAATTCAAATCCTCTCCCTGCTTCTCTCTCTCCTCTTCCCAAGAAGGTAAAAAGTCTAATACAGTTTTCATGCAACATATATTTTCATATTCTCCATATTGTGACTAAAGATACATATCACATATATAATAAAAAACTCATGAAGGAAATAAAATGAAAGATGGCATGCTTTGATCTGCAATCAGATTCCAGTAGTTGCTTTTTTGGCTGTGGATAGCTTTTTTTTTTTTATCATAGGTCTCTTGGGTTTTTCTTGGAACCTTGCTTTGCTGATAATAGTTTAGTTCTTCAAACGTAATCATTGCTTAATATTTCTGTTACCATATACCATGTTGTCCTGGTTCTTCTAACTTCACTTTGTGTCACTTCACATGAATCTTTCTACGTTTTCCTGAACTCATCTTTTCCAATATTTCTTATGCTGCAATTTTTTTCCATTACAACCATACACTACATCTTGTTTAGCCATTCCCCAATTGATGGATACTCCCTCAGTTTCTAATTCTTTGCTGCTACAAAAAGAGCTGCTAAAACATTTTTGTGCAAGGAGATTCTTTTCCCCTAACTCTGATATCTTTGGGATATAGACCCTGTAGTGGTACTGCTGACATTTTTGTATAATTTGATGGCCCTTTGGGTATGGTTCTATATTGCTCTCCAGAATGGTTATATCAGTTCACAGCTCCACCAACAGTCTATTAGTATTCCAATTTTAGCACATCCCCTTCAACATTTATCATTTTCCTTTTTTGTCATGCTAGCCAGTCTGGTGGATGTGAGGCAGAACTTCAGATTTATTTTGTTTTGCATTTCTCTAGTAAATAGTGATTTGGAGCACTTTTCATACAACTAAAGATAATTTTAATTTCTTTATTTGAGAATTTCTTGTTCATATACTTTGATCATTTGTTAATTGGAGAACTATAAATTTGGCTCAGTTTTATGTATATTTAAGACATGAGACCTTTTCCAGAGACAGTTGGTATAAGATCCCCGCCCTCTATTTGTTATTTCCCTTCTAATCTTTGTTGCATTGGTTGCATTTGCACAAAAAAACCCTTAAATTTAATGTAATCAAAATTATCCTTTTAATTTTTTGTAGTGTTCTTTAAGACTTGTTTGGTCATAAATTCTGCCCTTATACATAAGTCTGATAGATAAATTTGTCCATGTTCTACTAATTAGTTTATAGTATCTCCCTTATTTCTAGATCAATTATCCATTTTGATTTTATCTTAGTGTATGGTATTAGGTATTGGTCTATGCCTAGTTTCTGCCATATTGTTTTCCAGTTTTCTCAGTAGTTTTTGTAAAATGGCGAGTTCTTCCCCCAATAGCTTAGATCTTTAGGTTTATTAAAGACTAGCTTACTATGATCATTAATCACTATTTGTTTATTTCCTCATTTATTAGATTGATCTACTATTCAATTTCTTAGCCAGTGCCAGATTGTTTTAAGGATTGTTGCTTTATAATATAGTTTGATATATAAGCTTAAAAATTAATATATAGTATCTCCAAGTATTATATTTTAGAAGATTAATTAATAATAACTTGAAGCAAAGGAAAATTAAAAAAAAAACTAGAGGAAAGAGGGAGCTAACCCAGCCACAGTCACAAGAGAAGAGAGAGAGATAGCAGGCTTACAGAAAACTTATAGACATTATGTAAGGACACTACATGGACAAAGGGAAAAAGATTCTGGGAGATGAAGTCCAAGGGTTCAAGATTTTCTAATTATACAGAGATCTTGTATGGCTAGGCATCTTCTTTTTATTATTATTATTATTATTAATTCCCTTAATAATCTTAAAATTGTGTTCTTCCAGATAAATTTTATTATTTTTTTTCTAGTTGTAGGAAATAATTTTTGGGTGAGGGGTAGAGGATATTGAAATGAAACATGGAGGAGAGGAAAACTCACCAGTTGCTAAGATGGTGGAATAAGAAACACTGAGAACCTACCAACTACCTTCTAAACAATCAAAGAAGAATAAAAAATCTCAAGTGATCTCAAGATGCAAAAGGACTATCCCTCCCCATCTATGCCTCAGATTGAATACCTCCTGGCTACCCCACCCCCACCCCCTTGCCCAACTTCTTCTCTGTCCTCCCCTGTCCCTTCTCTCTGCCCCCAGTCCTCTAGCTCTACCTCTCCATCCCCAGACCAACCCCTCCCTCTCACTTCCCCCACTCCTCCCCTTACCCTTCTCCTTACTTACTCCATAGCAACAGGGAAGAAGCAAAGTTTGCTTCCTGAAGTGAAAAATTTGCTCCAAGTTTTTTGACAGAAAGAGAGAAAAATAAAATTGTTTTTCTTCTTAATGAGGCCCAGGGAAAGAAAGAGGTTCACTGGCCAGAGTAAGGAACTAGAGGGGATGTTAATGATGAGGAAGATTATTTACAACTATGCCAAGCTAGAGAGGCAGTACTAAAAACAATAATGAGAAGGGGGCAGCTGGGTAGCTCAGTGGAGTGAGAGTCAGGCCTAGAGACAGGAGGTCCTAGGTTCAAACCCGGCCTCAGCCACTTCCCAGCTGTGTGACCCTGGGCAAGTCACTTGACCCCCATTGCCCACCCTTACCAATCTTCCACCTATGAGACAATACACCAAAGTACAAGGGTTTAAAAAAAAAGCCTAAAAGCAATAATGAGAGATTGTTCTATTAGGCCAGGTATATGAACGAAATTTGAGAGTCTTAAGCAATCAGAGGAAGAAACTCCCTCACAGTTTATGGATAGATTTATTGAGCTGGGAGGTAGATACATAGATCTAAATCTCTCCAAAGAGAGAAATGACAGGCAAGTTAGGAGGCAGTTTGCCAATAACTTTTGCAAAGTAGTCAAAGATTATTTTAAGACAAACTGCCCAAATTGGTCTAATATGGACCTTAAGGAATTAAGGAGAGTTGCAGTTTATGTATTTAAAGGCCATGAATGATGAGACCAGTGAATTAGTAGAGACATTGAGGAAGGAAATAAAAGCTTTGACTGAAAGATTTGAAAAAGAAAAAGCAGGTCAAGCAGTGGCCATTGCCCCTTTGCAGGAATCCAAAAATCAATCATTAACATGTCACTTCTGTGTAAAAAGGAGTCACATAATAATGAACTGTAAGAAGTGGAATAAGGTGATTAAAAATAATAATTTCAGAAATAATAACAATTATAGAAATAATAATCCAAATGAGGCAAATGATAACTCATACCAAAATACCCAACAAGAGTATATCCAAAGTGGGGCTCATCCATGCTATAATCAGGGTGAAAATCCCCTTCAGTGTGGGGGATCCCAGAGAAATACACAAGAATCTTTATGAAGATGTGGGGTTGGGGGGAAGGGAGCTGGAATCAGAGAGTGAAACCTTTGAATTCCCAGACTCTGATGTTTTAATGCCAGTTATCCCCATCCATTCCTCCATAATTGTGATGAATCTCATGTAACCCTGAAAGTTGGAAATATGTATTATTATTGCCTCTTAGGCACTGGAGCCTCCAGATGGGTATTAATGAGTACGCCTGATTCTGATTGTGATTCCATTGGCTCACTAAATGTAGTTGGGGTATCAGGGCTACCCTTCAAGGTCCCAAAGCTTTCCCCTCAAATGGTGTCAGTGGGACCCCTCTCAGAAGAACATTCTTTCCTTCTAGTGCCTAGATCCCCTATAAATTTGCTAGGGAGAGATCGCTTATTCGAGCTGAGACCCACAATAACTTGCTTTCCAAATGGCTCTATGTCACTAGAATTGCCTGAGGAATCCTTAACTTTGGTTCCTGTACTTCTTTCAGACAATCAGCAGATGAAGGAGCCTCCCATCTTTGAAATCTCAGCTGATATACCTAGTATTGGCCTACTTAAACCAGCTGTTCCTGTTCAAATCAAAAAAAGGTGTCCACCTCCTTCTATTCCTTGGTATCCTCTATTAAAAGAGGCAATTGAGGGAATTACCCCAGTGATAGATTCATTAATTGAGCAAGGAATAATAATTCCATGCAAATCTGAATATAATACACCTTGCTATGGGAAAATCACTAAACTTCTTATAGCACTGACAAAAAATTCAGTCTCTGAACCACTTAAATTAGATGTGGAACACCTGTCAGCTCTTTCTAACTTAAAACAGGTTATCCTATCTGCCCCTGCTCTAGGCATCCCAGATTACAACAATCCACTTACTTTGTATGTACACAAAGAGAAAGGCGTAGCTTCAAATATTCTAACTCAAATTTTTGGACCTGCTCAGTGCCCAGTTGCTTATTATTTGGCCCAGCTGGACCTAGTAGCTTTAGGAGCACCACCATGTTTTAGTGGCATAGCTGCCACAGCTTTGCTAGTAACTAAATCTGCTGATTTAGTCTTGGGATGTCCTTTAACCATAATGTGCCCATATGAAGTCGAAGCATTGTTGCTAAGACATAGAACACAGGCATTTTCTGATCAGAGACTTGCAAGGTACGAGGTAACCTTGTTGGGCAATGAAAAATATTACCTTGAAACACTGTATAGTTCTTAATCCTGCAACCTTGCTTCCTGATTTACCACTTTCAGGAGAATCTTTGCACAGCTGTGAATCTTCAGTGTCCATGGCAGAAAAGCCTTGAAATTATTTCCTGGATGCTTCTTTAGACAATTCAGATTTATTCTTATTCACTAATGGTTCTTCTTTCATGAGGAATGGCATATGCTACACTGGAGCTGCTGTAGTCACAGAATTTGCCACTCTGTGGTCAGATTCACTGCCCTCAAATATAAGTACTCAAGGTGCAGAACTGATAGCTCTAAAACATGCTTGTATAATTTCCAAAGATAAGAAGGCAACAATTTACACAGACGCTAGATATGCATATGAAATATATCATGTAGTGGGTATGCTATGGCTTCAAAGGTGACTTTTAACCTCAGCTGAAAAATGTATAGCTAATGCAGAAATTATTAATGAAGTTCTTTCTACCATTCAGCTCCCTGAAGCCCTAGCTGTAGTTCATTGCCCTGCCCATACAGGTGGCAATGACTCTGTCTCTAGGGGGAAATGACTGGGCAGATACTGCTACAAAGCTAGGGGCCTTAGTAGGGCCTGAGTTAATTTTAACATTGGCAACTAGTAATGACTTAAATTTCTTCCTTTCTTATAATGAAAAGGAAGTGGGAAAATGGAAGCATAAATTTAAAGCAAAATTGATGAATGGAGTATATGTATCATCTGAAGGAAAATTCCTACTCCCTAGAAGTTTTTATGATCAAATATACTAATCCATTCACAAAAATGGTCACTTTCGTACCCAGGGTATTATGGACTCTGTTAAAAGAGTATGGATAGCTCCTAGTATAAAGATCATAGCCTCTAAAGTGTGTATAGCCTGCCCTACCTGCCAAGTTTTCAATCAGCATGCCTTTCGTGCAAAGCTTTTGGTGGGCATCCTCTGGCTTATATACCTTTTGAACACCTGCAAATTGATTTTATCACTATGCCAAAAGCTGAACAGTATAAATTTGTCTGGTCATAGTGGATTAGCTAACCAGATGGCCTGAAGCATTTCCCACTGCTCGAGCCACAGTGACTTTTGTTGCCAAAGTGCTTTTGTTAGAATTAAAAATGATAAAGGCTTGTATAAATATATAAATTAGTATTTTAATTAAAGCCATGTCGATAGATAAAATCATTAGACCACGCGCTTGTAAGCATTCAAAACTGCCGCCTCCATACTGCCTCCTAGCCAAGCCCTACTCGCCAAAGAAGAGAGCCACTCCCTCCTAACCCACGAGATTTAAGCGCTCCCCTGCGTCAAGACGTCGGAAACGGAAACCCGTTGGACCATGTTGGATCACGGGAAATGTAGTTTTATACATTTCCCAGATTCACTTGTTACAATTCCCCGTG
Organism: Gracilinanus agilis; assembly: GCF_016433145.1. NCBI lineage: Eukaryota > Metazoa > Chordata > Mammalia > Didelphimorphia > Didelphidae > Gracilinanus > Gracilinanus agilis. Next base: position 506,378,115 of record NC_058132.1, read on the forward strand.
AGGTCCGGCAAAAAAAAAGGTTAGTCCTTTTTTCTTCGCTGGACCTGTAAAAATAACAGCTTCTAAATTTTTCAGGAATTTTGGGGATAAAAGAAATAGATGAACAAATGGTTAAAATTAGACGCATTGACAAAAAACCAATTTGGGGGGCTGTCCCCCACTGGCACAACAGTGTACAATTAAAACAATACATACAACTCAATTTCAACTCCCCATAGTTCAATCAACTGCACCCCAAAGTTCAATTTTTGGTCTTCATGGTACAGTGAAGGCTTCTCAGACATCTTCATGGTCCTCACCAAAACAAGTTCATCATCTGGATTCTGGGGAGATGGCAAGGTCCTTATCCTGAAATTATTCTCAAAAGAATTTAAACCTTACATTATAGATTACAAAACATACATTTTCTTCTAAGATTTTATATAATTCCCCGTGAAATTACTCCTAAAAGAGTTAAATAAATATACATATATTTTCACATTATCGAATTTTAAAAAACTTAACAGATATCCCCGTGAGGTAATTCTTAAACACACCTTTTTTCTAAAAAAAAGGTATCTCAGGTCAGCTAAGGATGAGTGGCTGAGTCCTGGGGGTTTATATGAATTCAATTGGCAAAATAAAAAGAATAAAATTCAAGAAAAAAGAAAAAATTAACTTGTGAAATGTAAAATGTGCAAAAATCTCTAGGGAAAATAAACTTAGACCTTTGAATGAAGGTCTAATTAAAGTGAATTCAACAGTGTGCAATTACCCATTCAGGGCCAGGACATAAGGAAAATGTCTCTCTCTGATCTGACTTATCATCAGCTTTTTAGGGAAGTGAGTCAAATAATTAACCAATCTTAGGTGCTTTCTAGGAATCTAAGTCGAGGGGACCCACGTCCTCTAAAGTTTTAGAAAAGACTGGGACTCCAGGACTCAAACCCCAACTTCAAGCCCTAATGTATTGGCATAGAACTGCTCAAGTCTCTGACCATGTGCTTTCTTTAGCACTATTAATGGCTTTCATATTCCCTTCTGGAATCAGAGAGGCATTTAAATCACAGTCCTATAGGCTCAGGTATTTGCTGTAGAATCAGAAAAAGGATAAATAATGATTATATATGTACTTCCAGTACAAGATGATAAAAAGGAAAATCAATTGCTCATTAGAAAAATGTTTAAAAATCAAAAATATCTATATAGCTTAGAACTAGAAGGGTTATGTTACCCAAAAATGAGACTTTCTGTGAGAGAAAGTGGGTTTTACAAAATAGCAGATTCACAATGCACATTCAAATAGAGTACCATTATTTCCAATAGCACATTTTAAAACAATAAATAATGATATTTAAATTTATATACTTGTTACAACCTGTAACCCTTGGCAAATGCCGTTATTGCTTCCATAGCAAAATGTGATATTTAAAAAAGAAACCTTCTGGTATAATCATCCTCAGATAAGAATATACAGGAGCTCCTTGGCTTCCTGTTTTAAAAATCCTGGATAGGAATGCTTCTACCCATTTAAGGCAATAATATCTCTTATAATAAAATATATAAAAGCTTTATCCTTTAAGACAACAATTCTTAAGGATTTAAAGTAAAAGTTAAAAAAATATCTCTTGTAAAATTACAAGGTAATATTCAAAGCATGGAAAACTTTCAAGGTTCTTTGCAATTACCAAGACAGAATAAATTTTAAAGACATGTGCTCTATAAGATGTTCATAGGTGGTACATATAACCGCATTGTTTTTGATACAGTAAGCGTTTAAGTAAATTAGGAAATATAATAACATCATAAGCAGAAACTTCATTAGCGTAAAATGATTCAGTGCAACAGGAAAATCAACGAAATAAGCAAGATTAATTTACAAAACTAATTAACAATATACAGTAAGATACAGCCTTTTTAAAACAGAATTAAAGCTCATTCAGTTCCGAGGTTTTAAAAGTTCACCCCTGATTTCAATTTAAGGTTCTTTTGATTGAGTTCTGCTGAGTTTAAGGGTTTTTTTTTTTTTTTATTTTTTTATTACCAGTCTTTGCTATCTGTTCAAAGTTCTGAGCAGGTATGGGGTGAATAGGCTTCCCCTAAGTTCAGTTTTTTTTAATCACAAGCAAGTCTCAATAGGCCATTCGGCCAATAGGTCCAAGTGGTGTCGTCCACATGGCTCGGGGTTAGTGGAGAAAAGCTCAGGAAAACTACCCACGTGTAGAGTCTGTGTGGGTTGTTGCCTAATTAGGTCTTTAGAGAAACACGTGGAAGGCTAGAATGTCTCCTATAAGAAAGTAGAGAGGAAGGGGAATATACCCAAATGGTTTGCGTCAGAGCTGAAGCAGTCTCTGGAGGTCTCGATCTCAGCAAAGGCGGCAGGTCATCGCTGTTGGGGCTCGGGGTTCTGGAGTGGAATTAGCAGGATCAGCAGCCAGGATCGGGGATCACAGGGACTGGAACGCTGGCAGGCTTGTAGGCTTTCGGCACGGCAGGAATGGAGATCAAGTCAGGAGATAGCCAGTAGGAATGGAGATCAGCAGCAGAGAGTAGCGGCAGAGCACATTGGCTGGGCTCCGGCATTTTAGTTTAAGGCCAAAAGCCCGAATCGGCTGGCCTGACCTCCCTCCCAAGGTGGCTTGGGCTGGACTGGCCGGCTGAGTCCCACTGGAGGCAAAAACGTGCTCTTGCTTTTAGCAAAAGCATGGCAAGGAAAGTCACTTTCCTTTTTTAAAAAAGTGCTCAAAAGAGCTGAGCCAGATGGCCAAAAAGCAGGCATGGCTATCGTTAGGCTATCTGGAAGATTTAGAGTTCGAATTTCGACCTTCTGGTTCGCCAAATTGTAAATATTAAAAATGATAAAGGCTGCCATAAATATATAAATTAGTATTTTAATTAAAGCCATGTCGATAGATAAAATCATTAGACCACGCGCTTGTAAGCATTCAAAACTGCCGCCTCCATACTGCCTCCTAGCCAAGCCCTACTCGCCAAAGAAGAGAGCCACTCCCTCCTAACCCACGAGATTTAAGCGCTCCCCTGCGTCAAGACGTCGGAAACGGAAACCCGTTGGACCATGTTGGATCACGGGAAATGTAGTTTTATACATTTCCCAGATTCACTTGTTACACTTTTAAAAGAGATTATTCCTTGCTTTGGCCTGTTAGCATGAATTTATTCAGACAGAGGAACTCATTTTACCAATTTGATTGTCTCAGATTTATTCTTGTTTGGGAATAACTTCTAAATTTCATGTACTATACCATCCCTAGAGCTCAGGCCAAGTTGAGAGAATGAATAGAGATCTTAAAACTATGATTGACAAATTGTGCACTGAGACTCATTTAAAATGGCCAGAAATTCTCCCCCTGACCCTATTTTATCTTTGAAGCAGGCTCAGAGATCTACACATCTCACCATTTGAGATGCTTTTTGGATATTCCCCTATGCAGTCTTTCTATCCTGCATACACATCATTACTAGGGGGAGACAGTTCTATTACCTCATATATATAGGATTTGCAAATAAATTGTGAGAACTCCATGAATCTGGAGCTACTGTACAAGCAGGACCTATAAACTTCTCACTTCATGACTTATGCCCTGGTGACAAGGTGTATGTAAAGAACTTCCAGTACACTGGGGCAACTCAGCCTGCCTGGGAAGGTCCATTAAAAGTCCTGTTAACCACTCCAACAGCTACAACAGCTATCAAAATTGGAGAAAAGGACTCTTGGATCCATTGCTCAATTGTAAAAAGAGTGCCTTCTATATAGATAATGAGTGACTGTATCCTGTCATGCTTATTATATTTGCTTTTGTTTGTTTTAAGATTTAATTTTGTTTTTAAGCTTACATATCAATTTTATCTATAATATTCTATTACAATATGTCACTTTCTGTTACTGTGTTTTGGCTACTAGCTATATATATTCTGTTGCACAGTCTTTATTTGTACTGTCCTATGTCTGGACTGGAGAAAATACCATTATAAAAGTCCATAAACTACTTGGACAAAACCTGTATTAGTAACCTTTGGAAAAGTTAATGTGCTCTTATGATTTTGGGGAATTCTGGTACTTCTTTGAATGTGCATTAGCTGTTGTCCTACTGTTTTAAAAAGCTGTAACTTGGTAAAAATTGTGTGTACTCACACTGTGGATCATGGCCAAGCTAAAAAGGAAATGGATCTCATTTTTTTTTTAACCCTTGTACTTCAGTGTATTGTCTCATAGGTGGAAGATTGGTAAGGGTGGGCAATGGGGGTCAAGTGACTTGCCCAGGGTCACACAGCTGGGAAGTGGCTGAGGCCGGGTTTGAACCTAGGACCTCTTGTCTCTAGGCCTAACTCTCACTCCACTGAGCTACCCAGCTGCCCCCTATTGATCTCATTTTTGAGTGAGAAACCTTTGTATTGTGCCTCTCCTTGGGTAACACAGTGTATCACTGATGTACCAATAAAAGGGAGCCTGTCAACAATGTTTGATAGAAGGGAGATAAAGTCTATGTGCTGAGTCTCTCTTCCAGCCCTCCCCAGGACTGAATATACACTGGGAGACTAAGGGAGTATCACTCGAAACTGGGTGACCTGGATGGTAGTGCCACCCCACAGAAGTTGGGGGTGAGGCTTCCCTATAAGACGAGGTATGTGGTACCCCAATCTGATTCTGAATAAGGATGGGATTCACACAAACCTCCCCCTGATCAGTTAATTTCACAGTGGGTGGTCTGGCGTCAAGATGGAGGCAGCCAGATCAATCTGTGGTTCCCCTCTCCCTTGTCATCTCTCAGGCACTCTGGAATACTATCTGACTGATGAATGGCTTTTATTATTCACAATTCAGGGATTGGGGAAAGGGGTGAAGAGCAGAGAGATTTTGGGATGCCCTCTTCTCTGTTTCTATGGAGTCTGTCACTTAGGAGGGAACCTTCGGGTTCCCCACTTTTAAGCTTCCTCCCCAACCCCTTCTCCTTCAGTTTCTCTATTTCTGCCCTTTCCTATAATTATAAGGTCTTTCCTATAATTGTAAGGGTCTCTCAGCAAGGTTGGAATGGGTGAAGGATACTAAGAGATTGCTCCCAAACTGGAGTCCAAAAACTTACCTAACTCTGTTGTTGAAGTCTTGATGGGTGAGATGCAATGGAATGGTTTTGATCTGGGAATTGGGGTTTCAATTTCCAAAGAAAGATCCTCAGGAAGCCCTCAGGACTGGATCCAAGCTGGGATGTCCTCCTCCTCTCTCCTCCTAGTCCTCTGCCCAAAGAACTCTCTTCTCTTTCTCCTCAGAGTAAATTCCCAGAATTCTCTCTTGTCTCAACTGTCACCAACTGTCAGCAACTCCTTCTTCTGGCTCCTTTTGTTCCATCCCCTTGCACAAATCCCACCCTTACACTGATTATGAGCTATATTTTTTATTTTATTTTATTATTGTTTTTTCTTGTATGTGCAATAGAGTATTTGAGGTTTTTTTCTCTCATTTTTTGTACTTGAAACATGTTACTAGTATTAATAGTTTTTTTTTTGAGCTAGGATAAATTTTAAATGTCCATTAGCCCTAATATCAGTGCATACCCAAAAGTTTTAGACTATGGAAACCTACCATTGATTGTTAAATATTATGGGACTTTGATTAATGATTGTGTCTGATTCCAGGAGAAGAGATCACAAAAGAGCCACTGCACGGTGCCAAGGATCACAAGATCATGGAGACCGATCAGTTCTGGTGGCATTGATGAGATTCTGCACCAAGACAGGGAACCTAAACTTATTTTGGGGTTCGAGGAAGCAGCTGTTTGCAAAGTCAGATGCAGGATTCCCTTGTGCCAGATCTGGACTTCTGCCAAATATCTCAGTTTGGCTGCCATCTTGGCTTCCCTATCCCTGAGAACAAAGGTAAAATCATACCATTTTCCATTTTGTTTCAAAAATCTAGTCCACTTTCTCTTTCTTTTTTAGTATGGTAGTTTTCTGTAGTCCTGGTTGCTGATTGGGTAAGAGCAAAATTGCTACTACAGGTTTGTGGGACATAAATCATTTAAATTGGGCCCTGGTTCAAGGACCTGTCCTGGGCTTATTTTTCCTTACTTTAGAATTTTTACAAATGAGACTTTGATATTTTATGTTTCATCCAGAAGTTACTTTTTTCTCTTTTATTTGGGTTTTTTTTTATGTTTTGATTTTCTTTTGACAATTGATTCATGTACCTTAAAACTCAGCCATGTATCCCAGTATGACCTGTGTATTGGTCAACACCCTTCAAAGGAGGAATTATATTATTGTCATAAAATTCTAGATTTATAAAAATTTTCTTGTCTGAGAGTAGCTTTAGGATAAGAAACTTGCTACCTCCCCAAATCAAGAAAATGAACTGTTTGGAAAAGGTGCCAAAAAGAAACCTGCAGAAACCACACATTATACCAAAAGATCCAGAATGAACTTTGAGATGTAGTGAAATTTAACTGTGAGCGGTTAAATGCATTGATTTTTGAATGTATACTCTTATGCCAAAGGGGATTGTCCCCTAATTGGCTTTTTGTCAATGCACCTAACATTGGTTTTGTTCTTTTTCTCTCTTACTTACCTCTTCTCCCCAAATTATTATAATTTCCACTTAGAAAGTGCAATATCATATATACCTCTAGTTAAAGATTTTTAAACAAATAAATTGGTTATATGTACTGATTCACTGGGGAAGCTAGGCATGTAAATCTGGGAGAATTCTACATGCTCATCTCCCAATAGAATGATAGGTGGGATTGTATAATTTGGATTTGCTCCCCAGAGACTCTCTTTTCCAGCTTCTCATGTTCCTTCTCACATTATATGCTAATGTGTAGAGGATATAAGTTTTGTGTAGCTCCACCCTCATGCTCTCTTTTTCCCTGATCATGGCTAGGAAAGCTGGCTTTTACTCAGGCTTTTACTTTTTTCCTTTTATTTCTTCTACTTCAAGTAATTATTAATAAATCTTATAAAATATAATACTTGGAGTTATTGGATATTAATTTTAATCTTACAAAGCATTGCTGACAAAAGAACCAGAACTAAAAAGAAAATTTGATGATCAAATTCAACACTTAAGAGAGGTATAAAAAGGTAAACAGAAAAAACTCAAGGAAATTCATGGAACTAAACCAATCACATTACATGGGAAAGTGATAACTAGGATACTTAAGATTTCTGTGGTGTCTGAGGTACCTAAATTACTTAATATATTTAAGATAATCTAGGAAAACAATTCATTTAAACTGATTACATTCCTAATAAGAAGGTGATAACTAAGATGATTAAGTATTTGAAGTACTTAAGGTATGCAAAGTACTTTCAGTACTGAAGAAACTAAAAAACTTTATTACTTTTAGGATAATGAATAAGAGCATATATGGATAGAGAATAGAAAATAAGTTGAATATGATGATATAATATACCCCCCAAACCAGTCAAAAGATAAGAAGGAGGAATACAGTTAGAAAAGAGAAAAAGAGTGAAAGTTGGGGATAAATTACCTCATATGAGGAGGCACATAAGGATTAATAGAGGTAAAGAAGATGGTGGGGAGCAATAACCTTACTCTTATCAGAATTGATACAAAGTGGTAATAACATCCATACTCAGATATAAAAATTGATCTTACCCAAATAAGAAGTAAAAAAGGAAGGGGGAAACAAAAAAAAGGAGGACAAACAAAAGAGAGTCAAATAAATAGCAGCAAAACATTTGTGAATAGGGAAATGTTGAAAGGATAGAAGAGAATAAATGAGAAAAATAAAATCAAGGGAAACACGCAGTTAGTGATCATAACTGTAAATGTGAACAAGATGAATTTACCTATAAAATGGAAAAGGATATCAGAGTGGATTAAAAGTCAGACTCCTACCATATATTGTCTACAAGAAATTCATTTAAAATAGCGAGAAACATATGAAGTAAAAGTTAAGGACTAGGGTAAAATTTACTATGCTTCAGCTAAAAAGTTTAAAAAGCAAGGTTAGCAATTATGGTCTCAAAGTAAACGTGAAAATTGGCCTAGAAGAATTAAGGAAGTAAATTATATATTTATAGGAGGAACAATAGATAATAAAGTAATATCAATATTAAACATATATGCACCAAATGGCATAGCATCCAGATTCCTAAAGGAAAAACTACATGAGTTACAAGAGGAAATTGATAACAAAAACTGCCTTTATTACTTTTATATCAGTGATTATAAAACAAAGAGTCACATATAATCATTTAGGTATGCAACTATAATTTTAAAAAGAGTTAGACCCAGTTAAAGTGTAGAGTTTACTATATAGTATATATAAAGTATAGAAGATATTCATTAAAACAGTAGTAGAAAAAATATAGTGTGGAGTATTAGAATATTATAGGTACCAATAAAATTAAGAAGATCTGTTATCAACTTTGGAATGCTATGTACAGCTTGACTGATTTCTCATTCCAAATAAAGATAACAGAAATAATCACTGAGTCAGATGTAGAAATTAGGGATTTGTTACAAGGGCAAGATAGTATTTGCTTTAGTGAAAGAGTTATAGTCCCCAAAATTTCCTCAGTTTGTGGCCCAGAAAGGTGTCTTTTGATTTATCTTTAAGTTTACTCCCAATATCAGTATAAGTTACTTCTGATTATATCAGAATATATGTATATATTGTTTGTAGTATCAATTAGAGATGACTGAAAATTGTATCCTGATCTGATTCATTCCTATATTTTCTTTCAAAGTATAATAACGAGAATGTTTGTGATATACCATGAATCATACATTCTAGCGATTGAGACATTTAACTGAAGCCCTGATCTTTGTAAATTCTTCTAATGTCCGAAGGAGAAGTTAGGCTACCTGTCTTAAATCTTTATTTGGGATTTATTAACTCTCTCAGCAAATATATATGAAATACTTTAGTAACATATTCTGTTCTTTTGGTGTTAATCATTGATCGGTATTAACTGGCAAACTCTATGAAAAATAATTTTGAACATCCAAAAGAGGTCTTTGCCACAGGCTGTGTGTATTGAGACACCCAGCTCTTATTTCCATAATTAAAGATTCAGCTCAGAATGATAGCCCAGATATTTTAATGTCTTGCAAAATAGACAATAAAACTATATTAGTAGTGGACATTAACCTTCCCTTCTTAGAATTAGATAGATAAAATTAAAAATAAACAAGAAAAAAATTAAGGAGGTGAATAGAATTTTAGAAAAGTTAAGATTTGACAGACTTGTGGAGAAAACCAAATTGTAATCAAAAGGAATATACCTTTTTCTTCATAGTACATGGCACTTTCATAAGAATCAATCATATAGTAGGGCATAACAGCCTCACATAAAGCAGAAATATTAAATGCAACCTTTTCAGACCATAATGCTATAAAAATTACATGGAACAAAGGGCAAAAGAAAAAATACTAAAAATTAATTGGAAACCAGATAATCTTATCTTAAAGAATGAATAGTTCAAAGAACAAATCATAGAAATAATCAAAAATTTCATTACAGAGAATAACAACCGATGAGATATCAAAATTTCGGGGATATAGCCAAAGCTGTACTTAGGGGAAAATTTATATCTCTAAATCCTCATATCAAGAAAATAGAGGGAGCAGCTGGGTAGCTCAGTGGGTTGAAAGTCAGGCCTAGAGATGGGAGGTCCTAGGTTCAAATCCGGCTTCAGACACTTCCCAGCTGTGTGACCCTAGGCAAGTCACTTGACCCCCATTGCCCACCCTTACCACTCTTCCACCTATGAGCCAATATACAGAAGTTAAGGGTTTTAGATTAAGAATTTCAAGGGAAATAATGAAAAAAAAATGTGAAGGAAGGGGGCCTAGCAGTATTAAACCATACTATAAAGCAGCAGTCATCAAAACAGTATGATATTGGCTAAGAGACAGAAGGGAGCATCAGTGGAATAGACTTGGGGTAAGTGACATCAGCAAGACAGTGTATGATAAACCCAAAGAGCCCAACTTTTGGGACAAAAATCCACTATTTGACAAAAACTGCTGGGAAATTTGGAAAACAATATGGGAGAGATTAGGTCTAGATCAACATCTCACACCCTACACCAAGATAAATTCAGAATGGGTGAATGACTTGAATATAAAGAGGGAAACTATAAATAAGTTAAGTGAACATAGAATAGTTTACTTGTCAGATCTCTGGGAAAGGAAAGATTTTAAAACTAAGCAAGAGTTAGAGAAAATTACAAAATGTAAAATAAATGATTTTGATTATATCAAACTAAAAAGCTTTTGTAAAAACAAAAACAATGTAGTCAAAATCAGAAGGGAAACAACAAATTGGGAAAAAATCTTTATAACAAAAAACTCTGACAGGGGTCTAATTACTCAAATATACAAGGAGTTAAACCAATTGTATAAAAAATCAAGCCATTCCCCAATTCGATAAATGGGCAAGAGACATGAATAGACAATTTTCAGGGAAATAAATCAAAAGTATCAATAAGCACATGAGAAAGTGTTCTAAATCTCTAATAATTAGAGAAATGCAAATCAAAACAACTCTGAGGTATCACCTCACACCTAGTAGATTGGCTAAAATGAAAGAAGGGGAGAGTAATGGATGCTAGAGGGAATGTGGCAAAACTGGGGCATTAATGCATTGCTGGTGGAGTTGTGAACTGATCCAACCATTCTGGCTGGCAATTTGGAACTATGTTCAAAGGGCTATAAAAGAATGCCTGCCCTTTGATCCAGCAATACCATTGTTGGGTCTGTACCCCAAAGAGATCATAGATAAACTGACTTGTACAAAAATATTTATAGCTGCTCTTTTTGTGGTGGCAAAAAATTGGAAAAGGAGGGTATGTCCTTCAATTGGGGAATGGATGAACAAATTGTGGTATATGCTGGTGATGGAATACTATTGTGCTAAAAGGAATAATAAACTGGAGGAATTCCATGTGAACTGGAAAGACCTCCAGGAATTGATGCAGAGTGAAAGGAGCAGAGCCAGAAGAACATTGTACATAGAGACTGATATACTATGGTAAAATCGAATGCAATGGACTTTTGTATCAGCAGCAATGCAATGACACAGGGCAGTTTTGAGGGATTTATGGTAAAAAACGCTATCCACATTCAGAGGAAGGACTGCAGGAGAGGAAACATATAAGAAAAACAACCGCTTGAACACATGGGTTGAGGTGGACATGATTGGGGATGTAGACTCGAAACTACCACACCAATGCAACTATCAACAATTTGGAATAGGTCTTGATCAATTATACATGTTAAAACCAGAGGAAATACACATCAGCCATGGGGGTAGGGGGGAGTCAGGGGGTGAAGGGGAAAGTAAGAGCATTAATTATATAACCATGTTAACTTTTCAAAAAAATAAATATTAATAAATGTTTTTTAAAAATTAAAAAAATAAGTTAAGGTTTTTAAAAAAAAAGAAAAAAGAAAATAGGGAAAGAGGAGATTTAGGTGTACAACTTAAAAAAATGGAAAAAGAACAAATTAAAAACCCTCAATTAAACATCATATGAGAAATCCCGAAATTCATAGGAGATTAATAAAACTGAAACTAAGATAACCATTGAATTAGTAGATAAGAGCTAGTTTTATGTTTTTTAAAAAAAGGTAAACCATTGGTTGATTTGATTGGTTTATTAATTTCTTTTTAAAAAAGAAACCAAATTATCAGTATTAAAAATCAAAAAGGTAAAATTAAAGCAATTATAAGGAGTTATTTTGCTCAATAATGTACCAATAAATCTGATAATCTAAGTGAAATAGTTGAGTATTTAAAGAAATATAAATTGCCTAGATTAACAAAAGAGGAAATAGGATATTTAAGCAATTCCATCTCAGTAAAGAAATTGAACAAGACATCAATAAACTCCCTATGAAAGAAGCCCATGGCCAGATGGATTCACAAGTGAATTCTACCAAATGGTTAAAGATCAATTCATTCTAATTCTACAAAGTCTATTTGGAAAAGTAACTGAGGAAGGAATTCTACAAAATTCCTTTTATGACACAAATAGTGTTGATACCTAAACCAGGAAGAGCAAAAACAGAGGCAGAAAACTAAAGACCAATATCCCCAATGAATATTGATAAAAAATCTTAAACAAAGTACTAGCAGGGATATTATAGTAATATATCACAAAGATCATACACTATGACCAGAGTGGTTTTATATTGTCAGTACAGGGATGGTTCAATATTGGGAAAATTATCTGCATAATTGACCAAATCAATAACAAAGTCATATGATTATTTCAATGGGTGAAGAAAAAGTTTTTGACAAAATACAATACCAATTTCCAATAAAGATTCTATATGCCCTGAAATAAATAGAACATTCCTAAAAATTGTAACTAGCATCTATTTAAAACCACCAGCAAGGGGGCAGCTGGGTAGCTCAGTGGATTGAGAGTCAGGCCTAGAGACGGGAGGTCCTAGGTTCAAATCTGGCCTCAGACACTTCCCAGCTGTGTGACCCTGGGCAAGTCACTCGACCCCCATTGCCCACCCTTACCACTCTTCCACCTATGAGCCAATACACAGAAGTCACGGGTTAAAAAAAATTTTTTTTTAAATGAAAAAATAAAATCACCAGCAAACATCTATATTGGAGATAAGCTAGAAACCTCCCCAATAACATAGTCAGTGAAGCAAGGCTCTACATTATCCCCACTACTATTTAATATTATACTAGACATGCTAGCTATAACAATAAGAGAAGAAATAAAGCAATTAGAATAAGCAATGAGGAAGTAAAGCTATAATTCTTTGCAAATGGTATGATGGTATACCTAGAGAATCAACCAAAAAAAAAACTAATAAAAATAATTCACAACTTTAGCAAAGATGCAAGATATAAAATAAGTTCACACAAATCTTTAGCATTTCTGATTATCACCAACAAAATGGTGAGGGGAGGTGGGAGAGAGGGAGAGAATATGGATTGCAAAATGTCAGAAAATGAATATTAAAAAATTGTATTGATATGTAGTTCTGAAAAAAAATTTTAAAGAAAGAGAACATGGAAAGGCAGTGAAGACAAATTTTATCTATCTCTAAGATAAATCTTCTTATATGTGAGGTGAATAGTAGGGTGACTGGAAAAGAATACTGGTCTGAAGACCTACATTTGAAAATTTGCCTTCTTATTAACCAGCTCTGTTAGCTTGAGCAAGGGGATTCTCCATCTCCCAAGTCTTAGTTTTCTGATCTATAAAATGGAGGTTGCAATCCTTGGAAGACTTTCCTCACACAGAGTTGTGAAAATCAAATGAAATAATGTTCTTAAAGCACTTGGTAACTTGTTATTAAAATTTGAGCACCAATTTTCTCTATTGGTAATTCTACCTATGAAGCTGATTAAACTAGGTGCAGCTTGAGTAAATTGATATCTAAGTTGGGATTAGATGAAACTTTCCTGTCATGCCAATAATGTATAAAGCATAATTATAAAATAGAGAAACAATCTCCATGAGTTATAAACCCATCATCAATTGCAACCCTTTGTGGTCCTACCTAGGTCTGTTTTGCTGCCTTGTCTTAAAGCTCAAAGTTGTAAAATGAAAGTGATTCTGTTCTCACAGACTATTACCTTTTTCTATGGATAGAAGACAAATTCTAAAAAGTTCAACTGGTAAACCATAAATACTTGGTAAAGGAAGGAATGAAGGAATTTTTGTATTTAGTTCTTAAACCAATGGCATTGCTACATGGTTAACTAATGCCCTTTAATTATAATGAATGAATGAATTAATCAACAAGCATATAGTAAGGTCTGTAGTTGCTTTAGGTGCTATGGATGTAAATACAATAAATAAAGCAGCGCCTGACCTCAAGAAACTTTTATTTTATATGGGAAGACAACACATACAATAGGCACACCTGAATGAATTTGGAAGGAAACTAAATGTTCAAGAATTAGTGGTTTTATTACTGCTGGGGAGAAAAACAGAATGTCCTATAACTTGAGAAATGGTGTTCATTTCCATTGAAAGAGGAATTTTTCACTTTTTGATGTCCCTTTTCTGGGCATATCTTGAATTTGATTTTTTTTGTATACATGTCACATTACCTTGCTAGATGATAAACTCCATGAGGGCAGCATCTTTGTCTTATCTAAACATGTCATCTCACACTATCTCCGTAGATTTATGTAACTGAAGATATAAAAGGCAGAATCATTAATGCAAAAGAACAAAAACTTGTATATAAAGACAAAGAAAATTGTTTTGCAGTACATGTAAAATCTCAAGGGGATATTTTGTCTTCCTTCAATCTAGAAATGGGCAGCTTATTCATCGGCACAGTATGAGAGGGTGAAGAACATCATGCTACCTCCTGTCTGTGATAAGACTATTTTTGGTAGGAAAACTGAGATCTCACATCTGCTGCCATCAGATGACAATATACCTTGGAAGAAAATTGTAGAAATGATTGAGTTTTTCCATTATAGTGACTATATTAACTCATGTGCACTGTAGAGGAATCTCCCACTTCTCTCTACCTGTTACTAAATTTCTCAATGGAAGATGCCATATTACTAACTTTCTCATCTGAGAGACTAATGACAACTTAGAAAAAAGGTGAATGGTATTAAGTCTATATAACATTAAGTCACATGTTCTGATAACTGAAGGTTTTTTTTGTCATCCTTTACAAAGATGGAAGATGAAATTCTATTTTCTTTTAAAAGGGAGGTGGCAGGGGCAGCTAGGCGGCTCAGTGGATTGAGAGCCAAACCCAGAGATGGGAATTCCTGGGTTTAAATCTGGCCACAGATACTTCCTAGCCATGTGACCCAGGGCAAGTCACTTAACCTTAGTGCTTAGCCCTTACCACTCTTCTGCCTTGAAATCAATATACACTATTGACTCCAAGGTCAAGAGAAGGTAAGGATTTTTTTTTAAACAGGAAAATTTCTTTTCCTCTTTAAAGCAGCTATTCTACTGTCTCTTACTATCATTTATATGTTCAATATATTAATGTTCAATATATTAATTTCTTGATCCTGAATATTGTAAAGTAAACAGTGGACTGACCTTGGGAAAATATTATCCCAACCAGTCAATTCTACCTTACTTCATCTTGTATCCTGTGATACTTACCAAATTTCTTAACCCATTTATTTCTTCTCTCTCTAGGGTCTGGCACCTCTTATAGGTAAAATGAAACTTGGAAAATTCCAACCTCTTTGAAGGAAACAGTAAGCAAATGCTTATGTTGCCACAAGGGGGATAAGTTCTACAATTTCTATATTTTACTGATGGAAAAACTTGGGTCCATGAAATTTAAGAGATTGAACCAGTCATATAGTAGGTCACAGGAAAAAAAAAATTACCCAGGTCTATTCATCTTCATGATGAATAGACCTGCCCAGGTCATGAGTAACATGGGATATGAGCCTTGTTATCTAGGTATCTTCTGTAACTATGTCTTTTGGCCAGAGAGCAGGCTATATTATCCATTCTTGGCATCTAATCATAGTGTTGTTTTTTTCATTTGGTGCCTTATAAAATTTCATGGCTTCCCAATTTCACATATTGAGCTGCTCCTATTCACCTTTAATCATAATCATAGCTTATGCTGCCTCAGTGAATGCAGAGAGTTTATTGAACTGCACAGGAAATTTCTACCCTCAGGTGAAAAAAAGTCCTCTGGTTTAGCTTCTATTTTTAATACCTTGCATTTATTTGACACTTTGCTTTGAGGAGCCCAAGTACTTTTCAGACATCATCTAATTAATCCTCCCAGACAGGTGGGAGGCAGGTATTATTATCCTCATTCTACAAATGAGGAAACCAAGCCTGGAGAATTTTAAATGACTTTTATAAGGTCACCTGGGGGTTGTAGAAAGGTAGAAGAGTTTGTGAGAAAGCCAAGAATAAAGTCCATATTTTCTGATTCTTTATTATATTCAGTGACCAAGGAAAGCAGACACCTGGATGTGGAAATTTAAGATTTATAAGGAGCTTTTCTCATAATGAGGCTCTAAGATAGTATAGTCATCCTTATTTCCAGATAAGAAAACCAAGACTCATGGAAGTCAAGTTTCTTGCTCAAGGTCACATAATTAGAAAGATACAGAATTCAAATTTATACCTATGTCTTCCTGACTTCGAGACCAGCATACATTCTACTATACTATTCTGGAACATAAAAGAATCACAGAACTATAAAAAATTAGAATCAGGAATTTAAAGACCTATTCCAACCACTTCATTTTACAAATGAGTAAAGAAAGATCTAGAGAGGTCTAATTGGTCATGAATCCATTTTTAAGTTAAAATTTTTTTTTCTTATTGAACATTTATCTTTTTTCTCCCTCTCCTCCTCCTCCACTGGGGAAAAAAATGGAAAAACAAAACCCTTGTAACAAATAAGCTATTCAAGCAAAACAAATTCCCACACTGGTCATAGACACATTTGCACACTCTCATGGGAAGTCACTCTGTTGCCACTGACCTCAGTAACAATCAGAACTCTGAACCGGTTCATGTACTCTTACTCTCCTGATACAGAATGTCTACAGGGGACTCTATGATTAATCATACAGATAGTTGTAACTATCACTTTATCTGTGGAGATATAGTAACATAATAGGATCCTGAGTTAGGAATAAGAGACATGACTTCATATTCTCTCCCTCTGATACTAGTTGTTGGTTGGTTAGTTGTTCTTATTGGAAGAGGACCAAAATGACATCAGGTCATGTCTTTTGACTCGGACATGTTATGATTAAAATTCTCTGGAGACCATCATCTTATTTTTTAATTATTTATTCAATAATAAAAAATGGGTCAGAGAAAGAGAAGGCATCAACCACATGTGCCTGGCCATCTTCTCCCCTCCCTCCACCAGGCCCAAGCCTGACCAC
This sequence comes from Gracilinanus agilis, assembly GCF_016433145.1. Classification (NCBI taxonomy): domain Eukaryota; kingdom Metazoa; phylum Chordata; class Mammalia; order Didelphimorphia; family Didelphidae; genus Gracilinanus; species Gracilinanus agilis. Next base: position 506,394,975 of record NC_058132.1, read on the forward strand.
ACATCTACTCACTAAGGAATTCCAAGGGAAAAGCCCCTATGCCCTCCCCATACTCCAATTTATACTCTTCATTATGGCCCTTTCCCAAGTCTTGAGAATTGGAGTACCTGGACCGGACCTCATTCTGAACAAAAGAGGGGGTCTTCAAGTTGCCAGGAGTCATGAGACCTTTAGAATGCCTGCACAGTGCCCACCTCCACTTTTCTCTGCTATAGTTGTCTTAAAGGCTTGTTTACAGATAAACAAAGAGTTGGTCTCCACCCTTATGGAGGAGAGAGTAGCTTAGATCTTAAGATTAAAATTTTTTTCCTTTAAAATCCAAATTGAGCTTCCACAAAAAGGGGTACAGGCTAGTGTCAAGTTTCCACGGCCATAAATAGGATTTAAATGAAGCAGAGCTGCACAAAGTCATCATCAGTTTTACTCTCTCTTCCAGGGTCATCCCAATCCAGTAGCAAAACAAAAATCAAGACAACTAGAAATGGCCTGGGATGCAGTGGATGACCTTGGTGTTTCCAACATCTGACCAAACTCTAAGTGCTCCACAGTATCTGCTTCAGCCACCTTTATGGCTATTGGAACTAATTGTTCTCATTGCCCTTTCTGCCTGGGGAAGTCTTCACATACCTGGGTGCTCGCTCCTCTAACTCACTTATGGGTTTGAGACCTGCCAGTTACCTTGTAACCTGGTTAGCCTAACTCATCAAATGATTTACTGGGGTGTGGCTGCTGTGCATACTAAAGTTTCTTGGAGCCACAGGTAAGAATTAGGGATCAGGCAGACATCAAAGGAGGAAAGGAATCTAGAAAAGTCCTCCCTCACACCAGAGGTACATATATCCCTGAGCAAGTCACTCAATCTTGATATGCTTTCGGCAAGTGCCTAGGATTCATCTATTAAAATAGCTTATTATAGTAGGAAGGTGTAAGAGGGAAAATTTAGTTATTTATAGATATATATTTAAAGTGTGGCCGCCAGGAATCAACAATTCAGGTTGATTCCGTAATTAAATCAGACCCAAATCAGCATCGGGTTGAGGCAAGTTTATTTACAATCTGGAAGGTAAAGAGTAGGAATAAAGAGAAAGGGAGAGAAGAGAGAAGGTTAAAAGGCTAAATAAATGAAGCTTTAAGCCACAAGGCCCAACAGCCAGATAGGCAGAGTTTGGAAGCGGCCCAGTAAGGCCAAGGAAGTCAGCCTAACTTACCCACGTGACAATACAGAGTGTAAGCGTTCTGTGGTCTCAGGAGATCTTTCAGCACCAAGACAGCAACTGCCTCAACAGGAAGTCAGTAACATACTTAAAGAGATAGTGTCTTTCATCACTTCCTGTAGGACCACCTCTAATTCAAATGGACAAATGGCAGTCTCTACATTGATTTGGACTGCCCAAAGGACAGTCCCTTGTTCTAGATTTGTTACTTATTGTGGGTAACTCATCTTCCCTCCCCACTAAGGAAGGTGAGGATTACATCATTTCTAGGCCTAGGATGGGTAGATTTTTGACTATGAATGGCTCCAGCTAATTCCATTTACACAAAGATCACTGCATCTGGATTTGAGAAGACCTAAATTCAAATCCCACCTCTGACCCTACCTGTGTGACCACAGCAAGGGTGTGCCAGAGCAGGCTTTAACTGGAAGTATTTACAACTCAAAAGCAGGCAAATTTACAAATCAGAGCTTGATTGATCATTTTATTGATTGTTTCAACTTAACATGTTAGAGAAAATGTTAATAATGTACATTAAACTTTTTATAAATCTGTTTCCAGATTATATATTAATGCAATTTTTAATAATTATTTTCTGACATTAAAATCCATGTTTTCTCTCCGTCCTACCCTGGCCCTTCTGAATCCTCCCTCTTCTCCAAGAAGGCATGTAATATGATATAGGTTGTACATATGTTACCATATAACAAATAATTCCATGTTCATCATGTTGTAAAAGAAGACACATGTCACTTACACTAGAAAAAATTCATGGAGAAAATGAAATGAAAAGTGGTATGCTTCAATCTGCATTCAGTCACTGTCAGTTCTTTCTATGGCCTTTTTCATCATGAGTCCCTTGCAGTTGTCCTGTATCCTTGCATTGCTGATAATAGTTAAGTCATTCATAGTTGATGTCATAATTTATTGCTGTTGTTGTATATACTGTTCTCCCATTTCTGCTTAATTCACTTTGTTTCACTTCATATAAATATTTTCAGGTTTTTCTGAAATCATCCTTTTCATTATTTTTTTATGGCACAACAGTTTTCCATTACAAATATATACCACAGCTTGTTCAGCCATTTTTCAACTGATAGATACCCCTTCATTTTCTGGTTCTTTGCTACAACAAAAAGAGCTGCCCTAAATATTTTTGTACAAGTAGGTTCTTTTCTTCTATCTGTATGTCTTAGGAATATAGACTTAGTGGTGGTATTGCTCAAAGGATATGCACAGTTTGGTGGCCTTTGGGCATGGTTCCAGATTGCCATCTAGAATGATTGTATCAGTTCCACTAACAATGTATTAGTATCCCACTTTTTCCATATCCCTTTATCATTTTCCTTTTTTATGTCATATTAGCCAGTCTGTTGGATGTGAGGTAACATCTTAGAGTTGTTTTAATTTGTATTTAATAGTAATTAGGAATATTTTTATGTGACTAAAAATAATTTTAATTTCTTCATCTAACCAGATGCAGAGATGGCTTGGGTAAATCTTTTTATCATAGCCCCACCTAAATTTGAAGGAGAATGGAAAGCACAGGACCCACTCAAGGAAAAAAACCACCAACATTCATAGTCTGACTTTACAAGAGAGGAAAGTATATGAGTACTCCAAGACTTCACATGAAGTAAACACTCATGAGCCCCAAATGATAGGTCTATACTACTTAGGTTCTCCATCCTAATATAGAGACTCCCTGAAGCTCCCAGTAATCACTACTGGTAGCTTAAGGTTAAACCAGCAGCCCTGCTACTGAAACATCCTAATTAAAGATACTAAAAGGAGAAGTTAAATCTGAAGTCAGGGCAGTTGTAGGCAGCAGCTAAAAGATAGCGAAAGCATCTCAGTGCAATATCTTTCTGGCTTATGGCATTTCTATTTCCCTAATGAAATACACTTCCTTAGTTCAGGCTAAGGATTTGGAACAGTTTTAAAAATCTATATTCTTGGATAATTTTTATTTATATAGACTAAAAAATACTTTTGGGTAAAGAACCTCTGATGTAGTTTTCTGTGTGATCAGAAAATGGAATCTAGAACTAGAACTAGTTTCTTCTAGAACTTAAATCAATGGCCTACTTCCTGGAAGAAATTTAATCAGGCAACAATATTTGTAGGAATATGTGGCTCCAGAGTTGGCACCTTTTCTTTAACAAGAGTAGCAATTTAATTTAAGCCAGGATATATCGGGGTATGAGGATTTATTGAGGTAGAGTGGAGTTATTACTAGTCATTGACCCAGAAGACTTGGGTTCAAATTTTTATTCTGTTGCTTAGTAGCCATTTGTCTTTCAAAAAATCACAGAAGATAAAGAAGGAAACTATAAATAAGTTAAGTGAACACAGAATAGTATACTTGTCAGATCTCTGGGAAAGGAAAGATTTTAAAACCAAACAAGAGTTAGAGAAAATTACAAAATGTAAATTAAATGGTTTTGATTATATTAAACTAAAAAGCTTTTGTACAAACAAAAACAATGCAGCCAAAATCAGAAGGGAAACAACAAATTGGGGAAAAAATCTTTATAACAAAAAACTCTGACAGGGGTCTAATTACTCAAATATACAAAGAGCTAAATCAATTGTATAAAAAGTCAAGCCATTCCCCAATTGATAAATGGGCAAGAGACATGAATAGACAATATTCAGGTAAAGAAATCAAAAGTATCAATAAGCACATGAGAAAGTGTTCTAAATCTCTAATAATCAGAGAAATGCAAATCAAAACAACTCTGAGGTATCACCTCACACCTAGCAGATTGCTAAAATGAAAGAAGGGGAGAGTAATGAATGCTGGAGGGGATGTGGCAAAATTGGGACATTAATGCATTGCTGGTGGAGTTGTGAACTGACCCAACCATTCTGGCTGGCAATTTGGAACTATGCTCAAAGGGCTATAAAAGAATGCCTGCCGGGGGCAGCTGGGTAGCTCAGTGGAGTGAGAGTCAGGCCTAGAGACAGGAGGTCCTAGGTTCAAACCCGGCCTCAGCCACTTCCCAGCTGTATGACCCTGGGCAAGTCACTTGACCCCCATTGCCCACCCTTACCAATCTTCTACCTATGAGACAATACACCAAAGTACAAGGGTTAAAAAAAAAAAAAAAAAAAAAAAAAAAAGAATGCCTGCCAGCCATACCATTGTTGGGTTTGTATCCCAAAGAGATCATAGATGAACAGACTTGTACGAAAATATTTATAGCTGCGCTTTTTGTGGTGGCAACAAACTGGAAAAGGAAGGTATGTCCTTCAAGTGGGGAATGGCTGAACAAACTGTGGTATATGCTGGTGATGGAATACTATTGTGCTAAAAGGAATAATAAACTGCAGGAATTCCACGTGAACTGGAAAGACCTCCAGGAATTGATGCAGAGTGAAAGGAGCAGAGCCAGAAGAACATTGTACACAGAGACTGATATACTATGGTAAAATCAAATGCAATGGACTTCTGTACCAGCAGCAATGCAATGACACAGGGCAGTTCTGAGGGATTTATGGTAAAGAACACTATCCACATTCAGAGGAAGGACTGTAGGAGAGGAAACATATAAGAAAAACAACCGCTTGAATGCATGGGTTGAGGTGGACATCATTGGGGATGTAGACTCGAAACTACCACACCAATGCAACTATCAACAATTTGGAAATAGGTCTTGATCAATGACACATGTTAAAACCAGTGGAAATGTGTATCGGCCATGGGTGGGGGGAGTGCGAGGGGTGAAGGGGAAAGTAGGAGCGTGAATCATATAACCATGTTAAAAATGAATATTAATAAATGGTTAAAAAAATCACAGAAGAATTCTGGATCAGTGGGGAAATCATCATGTACTGCTACAGACACCAAAGGTCTTTGGAGAACTTTAGGCTCTTATAAAGCAATTGACAACCATTCTATCTGTTACTTCTGGAGTTTAAGGGTAGTCCCATGGAGAAATTGGATTACTACTTCCCAGGATGCATAGCTAATATTCAAACTATTTCCCCTGTAGGATTTCTAACACCATGGAGGTAGTGGGGCTGAAGAGTATTGGATTCAGGGACAGCTTAAGAATTTTTTTGTTTTTCTTTTCTTTATATCTTTGGGCTTAGCGCATAGTAGGTACTTAAGGAATGCTTATTGAGCTAACTTACTTTAAGAAGATGTAAATGTTAAAAACATATTTTTATTGCTATTTATTTTTATTTATACATATATATATGTAACATAATATAATATGTAACATACTATATATAATTTGTTATAAATGTAATAAATTATAAAAAATGTGCTTATCCAAGAGAAACAAATCCCCACATTGGCTATATCCAAAAATCTGTGTCATTTCCCCCCTCTCCCTTGTGCTCCCTCCCCAAGAAGGCAGGTAATATGATATAGGTTGTGCAAATATTATTATATAACTCATGTTTCCATGTCCATCATGTTGCAAAACAAATAACATATTGCTTACATGAGAAAAATTCATGGAGAAAATAAAATGAAGAATGGCATTTTTCATTTTGCATTTGGACTCCATCTGTTCCTTCTATGACAGTGGTTTACCTTTTTCATCATGAGTCCCAGTTGTCCTGGATCCTTGCCTCCTTTTATTTATTTTTTATTTTTTTAAATATTTTTCTATGTTTACATATTTTATTTTCTTTCCTTCCCTTCTTCCTTCCCCCCTCCTGGATCTGATAAGCACTTCCACTGGGTAATACAAATATTATCACTTGTACTTATTTCCATATTATTCATTTTTGCAACAAAGTAATCTTTTAAAACCAAAACCCACAGTTCTTTCTCTTGATGTAGATAGCATTCCTTCTCATAAGATCATTGGGATTGCCTTGTATTAGCAAAGTCCATTACATTGTATTGTTCACAATGTTTCACTTTCTGTGTATAATGTTCTCTTGGTTCTGCTCATTTCACTCTACATCAGTTTCTGGAGATTCTTCCAGTTCGTGTAGAAATCCTTCAGTTCATCATTCTTTACAGCAATAGTATTTCATCACCATCATATACCACAATTTATTAAGCCATTCCCCAATTGAGGGACATTCCTTCATTTTCCAATTTTTTGCTGCCACAAAGAGTACAGCTATTAATATTTTTGTACAAACATTTTTTATTGTTATCTATTAGGATACAAACCTAGTAGTAGTATTTCTGGATCAAAGGGCATACCCTTTGGGCATAATTCCAAATTCCCTTCCAGAATGGTTGGATCAATTCACAACTCCACTAGCGATGCATTAGAGTCCCAATTTTGCCAGAACACTGGCCAATCTGCTAAGTAGGAGGTGGTACCTCAGAATTATTTGGTTTGCATTTCTCTAATTATGAGGAATTTAGAACACTTTTTCATGTGTTTATTGATAGTTTTGATTTCTTTATCTGAAAACTGCCTATTCATGCCCCTTGACTATTCATCAGTTATGCGATCCTTCTTCATAATAGTTAAGTCACGGTCGATCATACTTTATTGTTATTATAAACAACACTCTCTTGGTTCTGGACACTTCACATTGCATCACTTCATGTACATCTCTCCTAGTTTTGTTTTGTTTTTTTGGTTATCATCTTGTTTGTCATTTCTTATGATATAACAGTATTTCATTACATCATATACCACAAGTTGTTCAAATGGATAATTTTGAATACATTAAAATGAAATCTTTCTGTACAAATATAATTAATGTAGCCAAGATTAGAAGGAAAGCACCAAGTTGGGGAAAAATTCCCATAGACTGTTTCTCAGATAGAGGTCTCATATCTAAAATATATAGAGAACTTTGTCAAATATATAAGAACATGAGCCATTCCCCAATTAATGAGTGGTCAAAACACACAAACAGATAGTTTTTGGATAAAAACATCAAATCTATTTAAAACTACACAAAAAATTATTTAAATCATTATTGATTAGAGAAATGCAAATCAAAACAACTCTAAGATAATCATCTCACACTTATCAGATTGGCTAACATGATAAAAGGGCAAAAAGACAAATGTTGGAGGGGATATGGGAAAATTGAACATTAATGTATTGTCGGTGGAACTGTGAAGTGATCCAACCATTTTGGAGAACAATCTGGAATTATACTCAAAGAGTTAAAAACCTGTGTATACCTTTAGACCCAGTAATACTACTATTAGGTTTACTTCCCAAGATGTTCAAGGAAAAAGGAAAACAAATTATATGTTCTAAAATATTTATAGCAGCTCTTTTTATGGTGGCAAAGAACTGGAAACTGAAAGGACATCCATCAATTGGGAATGGCTGAACAAATTGTGGTATAAAAAACTCCTTTTCAATTTCTTTAGAAATGCAATTTCTCTAGTCTAAAACCCTTTACCAAACTTTTTTTCTTTTAGGAAAGTGTAAAGAAAAAAAGGCTAGGGTTTACCTTTGAAATGAAACAGGAGTGATCAAACTTAATTCTTGTCTATCTAGGATCATTGCTTTCTCACCCCCTTAAGTAATTGGTGCCATGACTCACCAGGGGAGATTCTTCTCTTAAAAATTCAAGGTTAGGAAATTGATTGTGGAAGGAACGCTGAAGGGAAGTAGTCCAGGAAGGAACTGAGTGGTCTCTGTTCTGGAATGTTAACCTCAAATAGTATTTTAATGTATTTATGATCTATTTCTTGTTCAATATTCCTATAAATGTTACTTGAAACCTTTTTGTGGTAGAAAGAGCCCCATCAGAAAGGCATGGAATATTGTGCCAGTTTGGACAGCTCTCTCTTTACTTGTGTTATTTATATTAATATTAACAGCATTATATTCATAATAACATATTTATAAAATTCTGTTACTATTAATAATTATAATATGTCATTCATATTAATATCAACAACATGGTATCAATATTACTATATTATTAATGTGAATAATATGCTTGGAAAGAGAGCTTATCTAGTCTACCCTGCCTTCCATTGTGACCCTCTTTGCCCCAAGAAAGTTTTAGGTAACTTTTATAGGAATATTGAACAAGGAAAAGATCATCATTGTTATATTCTTATAGAAAAATCAACATGAAATTAATATGAATTATTATGATTTTATATTAATAGAAGAAATATTCTTGTGAAGCAAGAAGCTTGAAATACTCCAATCTTTTTACTAAGCTTTAGAAACATGGTTCCTTCAGCTGGCTTCCATACTTTGGTGGTTCATTTAACTTTAAGAGAGCTTTGAATACATGGGAAAGGACCTGCAGTCCAGTGACTAAAATGATTAGATGTCTGGCCTGTGTGACTGCAGCCAGTCACTGTTACCTAGCAACTGAGAGCAACCTGAAATAGTAGAGGGAAAAGTCAGATCTCTAAAGAAAGGACAAAAGAAAAGAAACAAGTTTGGGAGACTAGGACTGGAGAGAAAGGGGACAGAGACTATCTTAAATGCCACGTAAACTAGGAAAAGTGAGCATTGTGCTTCCCCCACTTCCCCAAATTAAGGGTCTCATCTGATAACATCTTCCTTCTCAGCCTTCCCTTCCACTTAATCACTTTCAGACTCAGTTTTGTCACCAGTAAAATTGGGTTAATAATAGATAATAATAGCACCTACCTCACCGGGTAGTGTGAAAATCAAATGAGATCATGTAAGTAATTTCCTCACTACATAAATGTGAATTATTAGTATTGTCTTAACCCCAGTTGAACTTCAGTTTGGGCAAATATTGTGCTCAAGATGTTAGGCAGCCCAGCATGGCAAGTAAGCAAGAGAAGGCAGAAATACTGGCAGGATTGGAGAAGGCTGAAAGTGGCAATTTTTTTTTTACCAGTTCTGTCTCCAAACACTTCCTAAACTCACTCTGCATTTGGTTTGATCTCATAGCTGAGCTTATTGCATATGTCATAGGTTTGAGAGAAAAACATTTTGAAAACCTGGAAACCTTTTGTAAATGTGAAATATCATTCAGCTAAATCAATGTGGATTGAAAAATCCAATAATATCAATTCCCTAAAATTCATCTGGTGATGCCATTCTTACTAGTCTTTTGACTAGCCCTAGGCAAAATTATGAAGGGGAGAAAAAAAGTGTTTTGCACCCTCTGACCTTTAAAAATCTGTTTCCCTACTGGATCCACTTTTTTTCCCAATTGGGTCTGACTCTTTGTGACTCTGTTTGGGGTTTTCTTGGCAAAGCTACTCGAGTGGTTTGCCCTATCCTTCTCCAGCTCATTTGACAGATGAGGAAACTGAGGAAAACAGGGTTAAGAGATTTGCCCGAGGAACACACAGAGAGTAAGTACCTGAGGTCAGATTTAAACTCAGGAAGATAAATTTTCCTTTCTCCAGGACCTGCGCTCTATCTACCATGTCCGCCCAGCTACCCATTTTTCTTCCTATTAAATCCTACCTTCAGCTTGCTGTCAAATGAGACAAAAGCAGCAAGACATAACGCAGGTATTTGATTGATAATGTTCAGTGAGTTGTCTCAGTTATGGGATATTTGTATCTTATTGATAACTCTGAAAAGGTAGCAGCTGCCAGCAGGGATTAATCATTCTTTGGATGAGGAGGACACATTAGAGAGTTCTCCTGGAGCCGGTAATCAGTAGAGCAGACAAAGTTTGGACAGTCATGGCAGAGTGTGTGGGGAAAAGAGGACTAGTAGAGGGTTAGCAGTTTGTTTAGAATGATTTCAGATTCCTAGTTTGAGTTAGGTTAAGAGAGTGATTGATTAGTTAGATAAGTGTTGCTGGGTGTCAAGACTAAATCAACATCTATGTCAGGAAGAGTTTCTGGACGTGTTAATGGGGGAACAAGATGGTTCTGAAGAAAGTGGCTTGACCAGGAGTGTTGTAAGACTTAGATGAGATCATGGATATAAAGCACTTTAAAAACCTTAAATTTTAGTTCTTAATAACATTCTTAGCCTCCAGTTTCTAGGCCTCCAGTCTTGTGATTTCATTTTCAGAAGCTTCTTACTGGATTGTTGATAAATTCAAGCAATAATAATAATTATTATTTTTTTCAAACCTTGCCTTCCATCTTAGAATCAATATTATGCATTGGATCTAAGGCAGAAGAGTGATAAGGGCTAGGCAATAGGGCTTAGGTGATTAGTCCAGAGTCATACAGCTAGGAAGTATCTAAGGTCAGATTTGGATCTAGGACCTTTAGGCCTGGCTCTCAATCTACTAAGTCAACCAGCTGCCCTCTCAAGCAATAATTATAAAATTATATAAGGGGTCTGCTGGTAAACTACCAGGCTCTCAAAAAAGATATGTTCATGTAATTAAATTTTTTTAAATTTTTATTTATTTTAAAAATATTTTTCCAAGTTTACATGATTCATTTTCTTTCCTTCCGCTCTTACCCACTTCCCCCAAGGGCTGACAAGCAAGTCCACTGGGTACCTATTTCCATATTATTCATTTTCATGCAATTAAAATTTTAATTTAATTAATTTAATTTAATTGGCATTATTAACATTTTCTTAAGTGTACATAATGAAAAAAAAAACCAATTTGTAGTGATTGCTGATATTTGAGGGGTAGGTGCTCATACTGAACATTTAATAATGAACTTTCACTGGTTAGAGTCAGCTCTAGTGTACTCTTGGGTTTAGGTTCTGGACTTGATAAAAGATGGATTGGTTCTTTAAGAGTTGTTTACTCATGGTTCTCACATTCAAGGTACTTCTGTAGGGGAACCCAGCTACATTTTGGAAACTGTGATGCCAGGCTTGACAGGTCTAGATATTTAACTGTTCTAGATTTGAGCCACTAATATTTAATTTCTTTTTATTTTTAAAATACTTTCCCATATTTAAATATTTTATTTTCTTTCCCTCATCAGTTTCCTCCCCCCTCCCAGATCCAATAAGCACTTCTACTGGGTTATACAGTTGTTATCACTTATACCATATTATTCATTTTTTAAAACATTGATTAATATTCATTTTTAACATGTTTACATGATTCATGCTCCTACTTTCCCCTTCACCCCCCCGCACTCCTCCTACCCATGGCCGATACACATTTCCACTGGTTTTAACATGTATCATTGATCAAGACCTATTTCCAAATTGTTGATAGTTGCATTGGTGTGGTAGCTTCAAGTCTACATCCCCAATCATGTCCACCTCAACGCATGCGTTCAAGAGGTTGTTTTTCTTATATGTTTCCTCTCATGCAGTCCTTCCTCTGAATGTGGGTAGCGTTCTTTACCTTAAATCCCTCAGAGCTGTCCTGTGCCGTTGCATTTCTGCTGGTACAGAAGTCCATTTCATTTGATCTTACCATAGTCTCTGTGTACAATGTTCTTCTGGCTCTGCTCCTTTCACTCTGCATCAATTCCTGGAGGTCTTTCCAGTTCACCTGGAATTCCTCTAGTTTATTATTCCTTTGAGGACAATAGTATTCCATCACCAGCATATACCACAATTTGTTCAGCCATTCCCTAATTGAAGGACATACCCTCCTTTTCCAGTATTTGCCACCACAAAAAGCGCAGCTATAAATATTTTTGTACTAGTCTGTTTATTTATGATCTCTTTGGGGTACAGACCCAACAATGGTATGGCTGGATCAAAGGGCAGGCATTTTTTTATAGCCTTTTGAGCATAGTTCCAAATTGCAAGCCAGAATGGTTGGGTCAGTTCATAACTCCACCAGCAATGCATTAATGTCCCAATTTTGCCACATCCCCTCCAGCACTCATTACTCTCCCCTTCTTTCATTTTAGCCAATCTGCTAGGTGTAAGGTGATACCTCAGAGTTGTTTTGATTTGCATTTCTCTAATTATTAGAGATTTAGAACACTTTCTCATATGCTTATTGATAGTTTTGATTTCTTTATCTGAAAATTGCCTATTCATGTCTCTTGCCCATTTATCAATTGGGGAATGGCTTGATTTTTTATACATTTGCTTTAACTCCTTGTATATTTGAGTAATTAGACCCCTGTCAGAGTTTTTTGTTATAAAGATTTTGTCCCAATTTGTTGTTTCCCTTCTGATTTTGGCTGCATTGCTTTTGTTTGTACAAAAGCTTTTTAGTTTAATATAATCAAAACTATTTAATTTACATTTTGTAATTTTCTCTAACTCTTGCTTGGTTTTACAATCTTTCCTTTCCCAGAGATCTGACAAGTATACTATTCTGTGTTCACTTAACTTATTTATAGTTTCCCTCTTTATATTCAAGTCATTCACCCATTCTGAATTTATCTTGGTGTAGGGTGTGAGATGTTGATCTAGACCTAATCTCTCCCATATTGTTTTCCAAATTTCCTAACAGTTTTTGTCAAATAGTGGATTCATGTCCCAAAAGTTGGGCTCTTTGGGTTTATCATGCAGTGTCTTGTTGATATCATTTAACCCAAGTCTATTCCACTGATCCTCCCTTCTGTCTCTTAGCCAGTACCATATTGTTTTGATGACTGCTGCTTTATAGTATAGTTTAATATCTGGTACTGCTAGGCCCCCTTCCTTCACATTTTTTTTCATTATTTCCTTGATATTCTTGATCTTTTGTTATTCCAAATAAAATTTGTTATAGTTTTTTCTAATTCAGTAAAGAAGTTTTTTGGTAGCTTGATAGGTATGGCACTAAATAGGTAAATTAATTTGGGTAGAATGGTCATTTTTATTATGTTAACTCATCCTACCCATGAGTAATCAATGTCTTTCCAATTGTTTAGAACCAGTTTTATTTGTTTGGAAAGTGTTTTGTAGTTGTTTTCATATAATTGCTGTGTTTGTTTTGGTAGATAGATTCCTAAGCATTTTATATTGTCTATGGTGATTTTAAATGGTGTTTCTCTTTCTACCTCTTGCTGCTCTAGTGTGTTGGAAATGTATACAAATGCTGATGATTTATGTGCATTTATTTTGTATCCTGCAACTTTGCTAAAGTTGTTGATTATTTCTACAAGCTTCTTAGTTGATTCTCTAGGATTTTTTAAGTAGACCATCATATCATCTGCAAAGAATGATAGCTTAGTCTCCTCCTTGCCTATTTTGATACCTTCAATTTCTTTTTCTTCTCTAATTGCTACTGCTAGTATTTCTAGTACTGTGTTGCATAGTAGAGGTGATAATGGACATCCTTGTTTCACTCCTGATCTTATTGGGAAGGCTTCTAATTTATCCCCATTGCATATGATGCTTGTTGATGGTTTTAGGTATATGCTGTTTATTATTTTTAGGAAAGGTCCTTCTATTCCTATACTTTTCAGTGTTTTCAATAGGAATGGATGCTGTATTTTGTCAAAGGCTTTTTCAGCAACTATTGAGATAATCATGTGATTTTTGTTTGTTAGACTGTTGATATGGTCAATTATGTGGATGGTTTTCCTAATGTTGAACCATCCTTGCATTCCTGGTATAAATCCCACCTAATCATGGTGGATGATCTTCTTAATTACTTGCTGGAGTCTCTTTGCTAGTATTCTATTTAAGATTTTTGCATCTATGTTCATTAGGGAGATTGGTCTGTAGTTTTCTTTCTCTGTTTTTGATCTCCCTGACTTTGGAATCAGTACCATATTTGTGTCATAAAAGGAATTTGGTAGGACTCCTTCTTTGCTTATCATATCAAATAATTTGTATAGTATTGGGATTAGTTGCTCTTTGAATGTCTGATAGAATTCACTTGTGAATCCATCAGGCCCTGGCGATTTTTTCTTAGGGAGTTCTTTGATGGCTTGTTCAATTTCTTTTTCTGATATGGGATTATTTAGGTATTCTATTTCTTCTGCTGTTAATCCAGGCAATTTATGTTTTTGTAAATATTCATTCATATCTCCTAAATTGTTATATTTATTGCCAAATAATTGGACAAAATAGTTTTTAATGATTGCCTTAATTTCCCCTTCATTAGAGGTGAAGTCTCCCTTTTCATCTTTGATACTGTCAATTTGGTTTTCTTCTTTCCTTTTTTTATTAGATTGACCAGTACTTTGTCTATTTTATCTTTTTTTTTCAAAATCCAG
>NC_058132.1:506414112-506523589 GCF_016433145.1 Gracilinanus agilis
ACTTTCCAATTAGTCCCGGTCTCTTTTGTGCAAAAACTTGGAATTCTTCAATTTTGTTGAATGCCCATACTTTCCCCTGAAAGTATATGGTTAGTTTCGCTGGGTAGTTGATCCGTGGTTGCAGGCCCAGCTCTCTTGCCTTTCTGAATATTGTATTCCAAGCCTTGCGTTCTTTTAGTGTTGAGGCTGCCAGATCCTGTGTGATCCTTATTGGTGCTCCTTGATATTTGAATTGTCTCTTTCTGGCTTCTTGTAAGATTTTTTCTTTGACTCGAAAGCTCTTCAATTTCGCTATTATATTTCTGGGTGTTGACTTTTCTGGGTCCAGTTTAGAGGGTGTTCTATGGATCCTTTCAATGTCTATATTGCCCTCTTGTTGTAGAACTTCAGGGCAATTTTGCTGAATAATTTCTTTTAGTATGGAGTCCAAATTTCTATTAATTTATGCTTTTTCAGGAAGACCAATGATTCTCAGATTGTCTCTTCTAGACTGGTTTTCTTGGTCTGTCACTTTCTCATTGAGATATTTCATGTTTCCTTCTATTTTATCAGTCTTTTGACTTTGTTTTATTTGTTCTTGCTGTCTTAAGACATCATTAGCTTCTAATTGCTCAATTCTAGCCTTTAGGGACTGGTTTTCGGCTATAATCTTTTGGTTTTCATTTTCAATCTGGTCATTTCTGGTGTTCAATTTGCTGATCAGTTCATTTGACTTCTGAGTCTCAATTTCCAGTTGCAAAATTCTGCCTTTTAAACTGTTATTTTCTTGCCAGATCTCTTCCATCTTTCTCATCATCTCTGATTTGAACACTTCAATAGCTTGTGACCAGTTTTTATTATTTTGGGAAGGTTTGGATATGATTATTTGTTTGTTCTCCTCAGCTGTTTGCTCTGTTGTCTGGTCTTTCTCTGTGTAAAAGTTGGCGAGTGTTATAGATTTCTTCTTGATGATCTTTCTTTTCTGGGGTTTCCAATTTTGGCTTGCCATTGTTAGCCCTGCCCCTTCTCAGCTTTATCCTCACACTCAGGGTCTTTCTGTGCTCTCTAGGCTCCTGAGGTCTCAGGTCTCGTTTTTCTCAGGTTGAGCCTCCTGGTCGTCCCCAGTGTGCCCCTCTACCTGAGGCTCCTTCAGCAGTCTCAGGGTGCTGCTTCCACAGCCGTACTCCCGTCTGCTCAGGGTCCCCACTAGAGGTCCAAGCCTGTGCTCAAGGTCCTTGTCCATGCCTAAGTCAATGCCTTCACCCGCGCCAGCACTAGCGGTCAGGGTCTGTGTTCAAAATCCGTGTACGTTCTTTAGCCTCTTGTGGTCTTAAGTCTTGCTGCTCTCAGGAACAGGCCCTGGAGCTGCCAATGACTTAATGGGTGCCCCAAATCTGCTTTAACTCTTGTGCGCTGGCCTTGGCACTGTACACGTGGTGTGGTGTGTGGGGGAGGGGCTTCCTCCCCTCGGGCTCTAGTGAGAGCTGTTTCACCCCTTTATAGTGTGGAAATGCCCCGATTCCATGTATCTTCAATGCTGCTCCCTGTTGTGGGGTCCCTTCGTTCATCTGGATTTGTTTTTATGTCCCCTTGAGGAGTCCTATATGCTTCAGTTAGGAGAGATTAAGCAGTTTCTTTTTACTCTGCTGCCATCTTAACCCAGAATCTATTCATTTTTTCTAATAGAGCAATCTTTTAAAACCAAAGCCCCTAATCATATATCCATATAAACAAAGGATAAGTCATATGTTTTTCTCCTGCATTTCTACTCTAACAATTCTTATTCTCGATATGGGTAGCATTCTTTCTCATAAGTACCTTAGGATTGTCTTGTATTAGCAAAGTCCATTGCCACTAGTATTTAAATAGAGAAAAGAGAAATCTCATAGGGAAACCAATTGATTCCATTTGGACATAAGTATAATATATATGAATGTATCTGTTTGAGTACTACCAATGTCATTATGAAGCCAAGTATTTACCACTGTCATCTTTTTCCTCCTTCACATTCTAAAAGGAAGAGCAAGAATAGTAGAGGATTTGGGGGTGGTGAATAACAGATTGACAAATTGTGATTAGCATCCTTGCCATGGGGGAAGAATCTCCATCTATATTTCTGGAGTAGCAGCGGCTGACAATGGAATGTGAGAACAGGCTATCTTGTGTGAAGCTCATACAGCTGGAGACTAACTGGTATTTGGCAAGTAGCCCAACTCTAACACCAATGGTCATAGCATGGTGGTTGTTACTGGTACAGAACCTGGAGCCACTTTATTCATGAGTGCACCTGGAACTCCCAGAGGAGAGACAGCATTTGGAGAAATGGATGAGAAGATTAGGATGAAGTTTGATATTCCTGGGACAAAGTCATTTTAGAATGACTTTTGTTATGTTGATTTTAACAGAGATATTTTGGAAGCTGAAGGGATGGCTAGATATCAATATCTTGCTGGACTAACTCCTCCCCCACTGACAGGCTTGAGTGAAGAGGGAGGGGCATAAACTGGCTCAGTGCTCCTTCTCCCCCCTCCCAACAAGCAGTTAGAAATCAGTTGGAAATGGAGGTTGATCTGATAATTTTTGGGAAGCCTAGGCAAAGCTTTCTCCTTAAGATGTTTACTTTCTCAACTTATTTCTCCACAGGTTTGACTAGGGAAGACAAGAGAAGCTTGATGTCTAGTAGCTATCAGGGACAGAATGAGAATCTGACTTCTTGGGCTGGCAATTGAAAGGAACCAAGATTTATGGAGCTTGTGAGTATCCCCAAAATAATAGCCAGGCACAGATACCTCAAAGATGAAGTTTTACTGATAAAAGAGGAAGGGGAAGGAAGGGAGGTTTTTCAAGGATTAGGATAAGATCTGGGAAGCCCCAAACTTTTAGGTAAAAACAGCCCCTCCCCCCTCAGGAGGGAGTGGCAGACTTTTATAACTAGCTTGCTCTCAAAGCCTATAATTATCACTCCTAATATCTAAAATAACTAAATGTAAACTATAATGCTATTGCAGGAAAGGTCTAATTCAGCTCAACAGGCAAACTGCAGAGAAAAATCAAAATGGCTTTTGCCCCAATGGCCTCCCCAAGCAATCAATAACTGGGACCAGCAGGCAGAGTGATCTGCTCACCTCAACCCCCAGGAACCAACTGTCCTTAACTGTCCTAAATTGCCCCTCACCCAGAGTTCTCCAGGGGGAGTCCCCTGGAATTCTGGGTGAGGCTTGACCCTGTATCTTGCAAGAATTCCACCCTGCCATTTCCATGTTACACTTTGTCCTTTCTTTTAGTTATCTGGAGGTAAGAAGATCAGGGCATTTTGCATAGCTTCAGTGTGAGATGTGGCCAGTATCACCTCGCACATTAGGCTTATAGAGGAGAAACAGAGCTTAGCTCAGTATCTGGCACATAGAAGAAGCTCAATAAATGCAAGTTCCCTGGCTGAGCAGAAATATCCTCACGATGCCTGAGTTCAGAGTCATTAAAGGAGGAGATTGTTAATGCTCAAAATATGGCTAGGGGTAGAACAGTTTAGCTGTGGCCCTGAAGGGAGGGAACATTAGGAGGTGGCCCAAAACGCATCTCAGCAGATGTGAGTACTTCTAGTAGTACCTGGACAAAGACTAAGACTAAGGCTGATGACAAACTTCACATTTATTTGAAAATGAAAGAGATGGAGAAGGGATAGTTTCAGAATGTGGCTAAATAATAGAAGTGGAAGCAAGAGAGAATTTATAACTTATAGTATTGTGAGAGTAAAGCCTGCTTTTAAGCACAGAGGTTCTTAATTTTTATCATCATGGACCTCTTTGCAGTCCAGTGAATGGACCCCTTCTAATGTTTTAAATGTATAACAATCTATATATGAGTTAAAATAAAACTAATTATATTTACATATAATTATTAAAATAGTGAAAAACAAATTTGTGATATGGTAATAAGAGTCTGTACTTCTTTCTTAGCACATTAAATAAAAAAAATTTAAAACACAGAAAAGTTTAAGTTTTATTTTTCAGGACATATCAGTGTGAAGGTTGTTGTTTAGCCCAAATAATATTAAACTGTGGGGTGGTCTTTGACAATGTATTATGTATGTTGGGCATCCAATGAAATTTTTGTTTTGTTTTGATGGCTGTCGATGTCGAACACACCAATTTGCAATAATATACTTTTATAAATGGAATGAAAGTTTTTATAGCTTTTTTAGAAGGCAAGGATAGGATTTTCTCATTGTACATCAGAATTCTCTAAGGCCTTGTGAATCAACTGTAGCAAATTCATTGCCTTAAGATCAATGAGTTCAACTTTATTAGGTCAGCATCTTCAATATAGTTTATGCCAAAAAAAAAAAAAGACCGTGAATCCATGGTTCAATTTTCATGTGAACAAGATAGAAAAAACTTTTGAAAGTATTCTAAAGAGTTTACAGATGTTCACAGATGTCTATTTTCAAAGGAATTGATAGCAAAGTTTTTTTCTCAAATCCATTTCAATAAAATACTTCCTCCAGTAACTGAAACTTTGCCAGACTATCAGCCTTTACTCTCTTCATCTATATTAGCAGCTTCATCATGTTCTTTAATGCAAATGAAACTAATACATAATATCCATCATATTTCCTTTTCTTTGAAATTTACACTTAAATTTAGTTTGTAAAAATAAGATAAAGGTTAAAATAAAATATTTGATTCAAATAGTATTTTTCAAAACTCAATATTTCATGTGATTTTAAGGTAATAGATCCACAGAGAAATAAGCAATGGGTATGTCAATTAAATAAAGTGAAGGATTTGGGGAGATTTAAAAAATAATTAAGTAAAGTTTACTTTTATAACATATCCAGAATTTTAAATATTTCTGATAGATAATCAGGCAATAGCACTAGCTTAGGAGTTGTACCCCTATGGCTACACTGGGAATAAGCTGTTGTTGCCTGGGGAGTCCTGTAGGTTTCCTTTCTTCCCTTAGAAATAATAATTCTTATTTATGATATTACTCATAGTTGCCTTGCAGCATTAAATTGTCTTAAATAAAAAAATATTGATTTTTCTTTCTGACCCCACCCTCTCCAGAAGATCAAATCAAATCAAAACTCTTGTACAAATGTTCATAGTCAAGCAAAACAGTTTCCATATGGGATATGTTCTGAAATGTTTGCCTCATTTTTCATTTTTAGCTCATAACTTCTGTCAGGAGGTTGATAGTGTTCTTTTTCATTGGTTCTCTGGAATCATGGTTGATCATTATATTGATGAGAAAGCTTTCAAAATTGTTCATTTTTACAATGCTGTCTTAGTATAAATTGTTCCTGGGTTCTGCCTACTTTATTTTGAGTCAGTTCATTCTGACTGATGAGTTCA
Organism: Gracilinanus agilis; assembly: GCF_016433145.1. Lineage (NCBI taxonomy): Eukaryota > Metazoa > Chordata > Mammalia > Didelphimorphia > Didelphidae > Gracilinanus > Gracilinanus agilis. The sequence continues at coordinate 506,419,446 of NC_058132.1, forward strand.
TCTCAGATTTCTCTGAAACAATTTCTTTCAATATTTCCTATACAATACAATAATATTCCATTATATTTATATATGATAATTTGTTCAGCTATTCCCCAATTGATGTGCAACTCTCTCCCTTGCCCCTTCTTTCACCTCTTTAGTTTAAAGTTCTTTACTACCATAAAAAGACATTCTACAAATATTTTTGTACTTATAGTACTTATACTATTTTTCATCTTTTAGTTATAGGCCTAGAAGTGATATTCCTGGGTCAAAGGGCATGCACAATTTGGTAACATTTAGGAGATAGTTCCAAATTGCTTTCTTGAAGACTAGACCAATTCATAGCTCTGCCAGCAGCATGTCAATGTGCCTGTATTCCCTCAACCCCTCCAAAATTTGTTATATAACTTTTTTGTTAGCTTTGTCTATCTGATAGTTATGAAATGAAATCTCAGAGGTACTTTAATTTATATTTCTCTAAGTTTTAGAGTTTTGGAGCATTTACAAAATAACAGATTTCTTCCCTTGAGAACTGCTTGTTCATATCCTTTGACCATGTATCAATCAAAATCAATCAAGGAATGATTCTTATAAATTTGAATAAATTCCTTATCAATCTTGTAAATGACATCTTTATTAGAAATTTTACTGAAAAGTTTTTAATTTCCCTTCTATCATTGGTTGTATCGGATTTGTTTTTGCAAAAAATTTATTATTTCTAAATAATTTTTAAAATTTGTAGTATTTCCATATAATAAAAATACATGAACACTACTCTTACATATTGTGCATCTTAATGCATACTCTGATTTGTTAGCATGGATAAAGAACCAAAAAGTAGAGAAAAACAAACAAAAGAACCATTCTACTTATAGAACTGACAATACTTTGAATGACCCATATCACAATCTGTTAGTAATAGGAAGTTGCTTTAAATAATGCTTTTCAATAATCATCTCAACCATCAAATGTGTTTGAACTTGCCTGATTTATATCACTAAGCTTTGCTCCCAATTGAGTTTCAAAATGTAGTCATGCCTTAAGAAGAACTGATAATTATCATTGCTCAAACTTGCAAAACTTTAACACTGAAAATGACTCACCTTTTCCATGTATTGATCAACAATTTTAGATAAGAGAAAATGGAAAACATCATAGATATCTGTTACTAATGCATGAATACACTTCCCCTTCATTGATGACTGAAGGACTAGAAGGTCTAGAATGATTAAGTAGTTGGCCAGCTATGTCATATCAGAACCTATAGCCAAGGAAATTTTGATAATGATCACATAGGTTGTGATACCGTACACAGCATTTTTTAATTAGTTGTTCAATCATTTCAGTCACAACTGACTCTTTGTGACCTCATTTTGGGATTTTCTTGGCAAAGATACTAGAATGGTTTGCCTTTTCCTTCTCTATCTCATTTTTACAGATAAGAAAACTGAAGCCAACAGGGATAAGTGACTTGCTCAGGGTCACACTGCTAATGTCTGAGAAGAGATTGGAACTAATGAAGATGAGTTTTCCTGATTCCAAGCCCAGTGATCTATTCATTGTACCTTCTAGCTGTCTTTTGAAGTAGTGCTTAACTTAAATTTTATTTTGAGACAATTCTAATGTGATATGAAAATATATGTAACTTCTGTTGGTGACAAGTTACTAATATAGCTGTTGTACTACATTTTATGATACATTCATAACTGAAGGAAATGTTAATTTCAGTTAGAAGTTAATGAAAATGAAGATATTGTTTTTACATCCATATTTACAGATCCTCAGCAATCCATCTACAGAACTCGCAGTACCAGTTTAAGAACTATTATTATCATTCCTCAGTTCTTCAGTCCATCTTCTACACAGCTACCAAAAGGATATTTCTAAACTTTTATGTCTATGTCAAAAGGCTGCTTAAGAAGTTTAGCAATTTCATGTCACCTCTAGCATAAAATACAAACTTTTCTGTTGGGCATTTCAATTTTTTTATCAATTAGCTTTAGACTTTCTTTCCAGATTTATTTCCCATTAGCTACCTTTATAGGTTTTACATTCAAGCCAAAATCATTGGTCTGGATAGAGGACAATCCAAGATAGCCTTAATCCTTTAAGGCTCAGCTTAGGTGTCACCTCCTATCAATTAGGAAGCCTATTTTGTGGTAGACACTGTGCTAGGAGCTGGGGACACAGAAACAAAATTAAATCATCCTTGACTTTAAGGAGTTTACATTTTCTTTAATTTTTTTTTATAATTTAATAACAAATTTCCACAAGTTCTCCAAACTTATATAATCCAAATTGTCTCTCTCTCTTCTTTCTTCACCCCTCCCAGAACTGCAAACAATTCAATCTGGGTTATATAAGTATCATCATGAAAAACATATTTCCATATTATCCATTTTTGTAAGTGAATAATCTTATAAAACATATACCCAAATAAACAATTGATAAATCATTTGCTTCTATCTGCATTCTTACTCCAACAGTTCTTTCCCTGGAAATGGATAGTATTAGTTTTCATAAGTCTCACAGAATTGTTTTGGATCACTGTATTGCTGTTAGTAGCAAAGTCTATGACATTTGATCATTTCACAATATTGCTATTACTGTGAACAATGCTTTCCTGGTTCTGCTTATTTCACTCTGTATCAGTTCATGTAGGCCTTTCCATCTCTTTCTGAAATTATCCTCTTCATCATTCCTTATAGCACAATACTATTCCATCACCATCACATACCACAATTTTTTCAGCCATTCTCCAATTAAGGGACATCCCTTTAATTTCCAATTCTTTGCCACCACAAAAAGAGAAGCCATAAATATTTTTTTACAAACAGGTTCTTTCCAAATTTTTTTTATCTCTTTGGGATACAGACCTAATAGTGGTGTTATTAGATCAAAGGATATGCATTCTTTTATAGCCCTTTGGGCAAAATTCCAAATTACCTCCCAGAATGGTTGGATCAGTTCACAACTTCACCAGTAAGGCATTAGTGTCCCAATTTTGCCACATCCTCTCCAACATTTATCATTTTCTTTTACCATCATACTGGTCAGTCTGATAGTTTCACATGAGGTGGTACCTCAGAGTTGTTTTAATCTGCATCTCTCTCTAATTAAGAGGGATTTAGAACATTTTTATATGACTATTGATAGCTTTTATTTCTTCATCTGAAAGCTGCCTATTCACATCCTTAGACCATTTATCAATTGGATAATGAATTGGATTCTCATAAATTTTACTTAGTTCTTTATATATTTGAGAAATGAGACCTGTATCAGAGAAATATGTTACAAAAATTTCCCCCAGTTTGTTACTTCCTATCTTAGTTAGATGTATTTTGTTCGTACAAAATCTTTTTAATTTAATATAATCAAAATAATTCATTTTACATATTATAATGTTCTCTCTCTGTTGTTTAGTCATAAATTCTTCCCTTCTCCATAGATCTGATATGCAAACTATTCTATGTTCCCTTAATTTACTTATAGTATCATTCTTTATGTGTAAATCTTATACCCATTTTGACCTTATCTTGGTATAGAGTGCAAAATATTGACCTGAAGCTAATTTTTGCCATACTATTTTCCAATTTTCCCAGCAGTTTTTGTCAAATAGTGAGTTATTGTCCCAAAAGCTGGGATCTTTGGGCTTATCAAACACTAGATTGTTAGGGTCATTTACCCCTAATCTATTCCATTGATCCCCTCTCCTATGTCTTAGCCAGGACCAGATTGTTTTGATGATTACTGCTTTTATATTACAGCTTAAGATCTGATACTGCTAGGTCACCATCCTTCACATTTTTTTTCATTAGTTCTCTTGATATTCTTGGCCTTTTGATCTTCAAAATTATTTTTAATTCTTATTTAAAAAATACTTAGGAAATATAGCTCACAAGAGTGGGGAATAGGGAGGAAGAGATTCAGAAATAAAAGTCATGTAAATGTACTACTTCCTATTGGTATCCCTCCATATCTTGGGGTAGCAATCCAGTCCTGCACATTGAGTCTCCTCTTTCCCCTTTTCAAAGCCTTTGCAGATATCTTCTGACTGTTCCTTGCTGGTCATGACAACTCAGGGCTTTATATTATGTGATGGCTTTTAATTGGCTGTGGAGCCAGAACTCTGGTGGCTATATTAAAGGGGTGACATGTTCCCCAGCATTCTTATTCCTTCTAGCTTTGAAAAACATAAGGTCAGGTCTAGGTTATCTAGAGAGTCATCTTATCCAACATGCTACCTTGCCTAACACATGAGTACATGTGCTGCTTGGGATGGGACTCACCTTTCTCTGGTATATGTTTTTCCTTTATAGAATGCCTTGTGAGATATCCAATAGCTGCTGGCATCTTCTCCCCAAACATCTTCCAGAGTGGGCTGATGCCTACTACAGAAGCAGTTGTGGTGGCTATAGTAGTAGTTATAAGGGATATAATAGACAGGATATAAGGGAAAAATTCTCCAGCAGAAAGACACCATTAGAAGATCAAACCGAGATCAAACCAGTCAGTGCCAGTGTAGAAGTGAAATAGGGAGCAGCTGGGTGACTCAGTGGGTTGCGAGTTAGGCCCAGACATGGGAGGTCCTGAGTTCAAATGTGCCCTCAGACACTTCCTAGCTGTGTGACCCTGGATGAATCACTTAACCCCCAATGCCTAACTCTTACTATTCTTCTGCCTCAGAACCAGTGCACAGTATTGATTCTAAGACAGAAGATAAGGGTTTAAAAAAAAAGAAGTGAAATGTAAAATGGCCTTGCTGTCCTTATTAGTGTTCCACTGAGACTTAAGTAGTCTCCTTAAGTCTCCCAACCTGACAGTACTAATAGGCATAAGAGAAATATCAGATTAGATTCTAATTATCTGTAATATGTATTCTGATATTTATAGCTATCATTGTTTTTGTGTGCAAATAAAGGACCTGTTGTATTCTTGATTCATGTTGTACATTTGTTACTTCTTCCACTTTCCTTCTTTGTGGGAACCCTGGAGAAGAGTCAAAGTTGAATTTGTTTCTTAGAAATGCAAGGAATTCTCCTCCTGAGAAGTTGGGGCGGGGAGTGTGGGGTGAATATCTACCCCAAGCATGTAAAAACTTCCTCTAGAGGAATGGGCAGTTGATAACAATTTGTTTGAAAATCAACCCTCTCACATATACTACAACAAAAACATAAAAGTCAGACCAGTCAAATAATAATCAAGAAATTCAATGAGAAACCACAATAAATATGTTCTTATGCCTCAGAACTGAATCGAATGTCAGTCAGAAACTTGTAAGTAAGAGGAAAGGGAACCACTAGCAAAAGTGGTGTCCACACTCTGGCAAAATATATGTCAGCCTTCAAGCTTGACCAGGAACAGACCAGGGACATTAGTATAAGTCTTTATACTTGAAGGTAGCAAGAGTGGAGGTTCCCCTGGGAAAACCCTGGGTTTGTCAGAAATTCATAATGGGAACCTTGGAAGTCTGATAGAGGGTCAGCCATAATCACTGGCAGGGCAGTCCTTAGATTACGTTGGTATGTAGACTCCTAACTCCTTAGTACTCTGCCCTGAAATGCCATAGAGGGTCCTGAAGATCTAGCACTTTGAACTTTGGGGAGTCTTATTCCAGAAGACACAGGAACCCAGGTGAATCGAGGTGAGATCAAAAAAAGCTGACCATTCTGTCCAAAAGCATAGCAGGGAATGGAGCCTCACCCCTATACAACCTGCCCTATGTACGCCTGGAAAATGGATTGCAAAAAGAATGAGACACCTAGAAGCCTTGCCAAGCGAAAATAGACACTGGCCATATAAACCTTCTAACTTAATCCAGCATTCATCATGGAACTGGGTCATCTGGCTTCCAGGGCAAGAAATAGAAAATGAAATGAGATTCAGTTAAGTGGGAGCAGTAACTAAGAAAAATAAATCCTTGGTTCTCTGTCTATTTGCATGAAAGACTAAGCTTAACATTTTTTATGATTATTATCTAATTTGATCTTTACAACAACCCTGGTAGGTAGGTGCTATTGTCATTATCCCCATTTCATAATTGAGAAAAAGGAATTAAACAGAGATTTAATGACCAGGCTTATACAGCTAATGTCTAAGGACAAATTTTAATTCAAGCTTTCTAGGCTCCAGGCCCAGTGATCTTTACATCTGGTGAATCTAGGAGACCCCAAGTCTGATCTCATGATAATTAAACCAAAATCCAATAATTTCTTCCCTACCCACATGCACTTCATGAAAGCTTAATATTTAGCAAAAACTAGAAACACAATCTGCCCTTTCCATATGCTCTTATAACTGATTTTACTTTTTACTCAATCAGAATCTTTGAATAAAAAGAATATACTACTTGTAATTCTGGACTTGGCAAAAAGTTTTAATTTGCATAAGTAATTGACGACTTCTGGGTACTGGAGTGCCAAAGACAAACTAACCTGAAATGTAACATGCTGGAATAAAAAGCCTAGTTTCGAATGAAATATAAAAATAAAAATCAGAATAATCAGCTAAAAATCATTTATTTGAGCCTTTAGATTAAGGATAACACTCAGACACCTGGTCTTTTGTGATAATGAGATTAAACCTACCCTGCCCATTCTCAAATCTAATCACCAAAAGTAAAAACAACTCCACTTAACTCTCAAGTGAGGAGGTCTGTGACCACATGTGCAAGAATGGGTGACAAATCAGAATTGACTGACTGCCCCCAGTCAGTCCTAAGAAAAGAATCTGTTGTGATTGGACATGTAAACTGGAAGGGAGGCACAGGAAGTGATGAAAGAAATGGCCTGGATAAATTGAAAGAACTTCCTGGGCTCGCTCTCTTGGCTGTTCCCTTCTTGTGGTGAGTGACTAGGACCTGGAGGAGCTCTGACCTCTGGCTGAGACCTTGGTCTAAGTGAGACTGCTGTTAATCTCTCCCTTGGAATTACATGTGGTGAGTGTAAAGACTAAATCTTTCTGGACTTCTCTAAAGAAACTGCTCTTTCAAAATAGACTCTGTGATGAAGCTTCTGTTTCATTCATCTCCGGCCCTCCAGCCCTCTGGCCTTGGGCTCAAGGCTGAGCCTTCTTGGATTGAGGATTAATTAGATCTGCCTGAGTTGAACAAGGAGACCTGAGCAAATTACTTAGTGTGTTAGATTACTTATCCTATCCTATCCTCTCTCTAATTTTCTTATTTTATCTTCCTCTTCTCATTTGTAAATAAATTTCCATAAAAGTCATTTTGACTTGAGGTTATTCTTTAATTGGGGATTGATAATTATTCAATTCCCTGACAACCAAACCTTTTAATATTCACCCAACCAAAACCCCTTAAACCTCTTATACTTTCCTAGTAATAGGTTGATTTTTCCCTCCATGAAAATAAAATATAAAGCATGGTTTAGTTAACATAATGAAATCAGTGTTTAACTTATTTATGGGGTAAGCAAATATTTGTTTTAAGTTTTCTTTCTAGTGAATAAACATTTTAATTAATACATTTTTATGTTCTGCTCTTATGATTCTGAAATAAAATATTTTCAATTTTTCACTTTCAGGTCCTTAGCTAAATATCTCTGATGCTCTTATGCACCCTGGTTAATCACTCATCTCTTACCTAGACCATACTTTCAGATTCAGAGCTGCTGAGAAAATCAATTCTTTTCTATTTTATGGGGGTGGGGGAGGCATGTAGTGCATATCACTGGGAAGATATCTCAAAGAGATAATACCTAGGTACCTAGAATCCAGAGAATTGACTTGAATCTTGGCTATAACACTTATTTATTATTGTTAATTAGTTGTATTGGACGTTTCATGATCCTAGTACACAAGACCTTAGCACGTGGGTACCATCCTGGGGTTTTCTTGACAAAGATATTAGAGTAGGTTTGCTATTTCCTTCTACAGTGCATTAAAGCAAACAGGTTAAGTGACTTGCTCAGAGTCACAGATATAGTGAGTATCTGAGGTCAGATTTAAACTCAGGTCTTCCTTTTTCCCAGCTCTCTATCCACTAAGCCACTTGATGCCTCTTGGCACTTACTAGCCACAGGCAAGTCAATTCTCTTATATGAACCTTGTAGTACAGAGAGAGGGGGTCATGACAGTTTTTTCAAGCTTTGGCTGAGTTCTGAAATCAGTTAGGAGTTTAGAATCTTGAAGGAAAGTTTCAGTTGGTTTGGGGATCTCGTGGAGAGAGAGCCAGACCAGCTGAGCTGCTTCTTTTCCTATCTGAAGAATTGAAAATTTAGCCTAGCTGTGGAATATTTATTTAAGAATTGTTAGTTTAGATAAACCCTTTGTATCTCCATACCCTACCTCATTTCCTACCTTCCTTCCCTTACCTTAAATGTCTGTGGAGTGAATAAGGAGAGTAAATCAGAGAGTAGTTCAAATCTGTGAGGGGTTTAACTATAATTTGGCAGTCATCATCCTATTCCCTTTAGATTTCAAGATCACCTTGAGAGCTGAGTTAAGGCAGGATCTTGCTCAAACGCCATCTCTGCCTCCCTTCCCCCACCTGAGGTTTCTTTAAACAACTGTTAGGGCTTCCTTAATCCACTTTTCCTGACAATTCAACCTGAGAAGACAATAAACCCTTTTGTGTTTCAACAGACCTGTTAGTTACTTTGTCAGTTAATTAGTAAGAAAGGGAAGAAGAGGGAAAGAACCAACATACTCTGGGCTTGAAGGGAAGCCGGGGTATCTATCTTGAAGGAAGGTGTAACTTCAAAACAAGTCCCTTCCTGTGAAATTAACTAAAGCCTGTAGTTAATTTCAATTCAATCTATTTCCCCCAGTTTGTCTTTAGTCTAAATCCTATCTATAAGCGCTGTTGCTCTTTGCCTGTTTAGATTAATTCCTCCTCTTCCTGAAGATCTTTGTTACCTTCAGTGCTATACTCCCTGACTTCAGCCTCATATTATATCCTGAATCTCCCTATTCCATCCTACCTGTAACCCATATTATTTACCTAGCAAGTCCCTGACAACCTCCCTTCAAAATCCCCTTTTACCACACACCTTTCCCTAAATTCTCATCATAACAACCTCCTTTCCTTCATCTGCAAAAATATTAATACTTGTAGTTCCCACTTCTGTGAAGTGTTGTAAGACTCAAAATGAAATAATATTTTAGCCTGAAAACTGACTCATTGTGTAGAAAGTGCTATGTAAATATCTGTGATAATTATTATCATTATTCATCTCTAAAATGGGAATAATAATGCTTGCACTGGGTACCTCACAGGTTTGTTGTGATAAAAGCACATTGTAAACCTTAAAGTACTATATAAACACTGGCTATTATTATTGTTATATTTATCATCACTATCATCACCACAACCATCATCATCATTATAGCCATCATCATCACCACCATCACCACCATAACCACCATCACCATAAACTGTAAATTAGTGGCAGAATAGAACTATGGAAGATGGTATTATCGTGGTTGCCAAAGACAAGCAATGAGATATATACCAGCACCAACAAATGCAAGTAGTCACAGAGAACATGGTCAGTAAGAGAGAAAGGGACACAGTGTTTTGGATTCCCTTCACTCCTCTCTTTTGGCATTGATTACTCTTTAACTAATCAGTAATGTTCTTGGTAAACTTCTTTCTCTCTGCTCCATCTATCTATGTTGAGAATGGAAGGGGGAACTAAAATCAATCATTCAAACCTTTCAGGTTGGCAGAAATAGAGGCAGGTACAAGGGTAGTGAAATACATACTTCCTTGCTTCTGGCCAACTTCCCATTTGGTCGAATACTGTAAGACAACTTGTAAATGTTCAGATGGGGATTAAGAGGGAGAAGACAAGGTGTCAGGGAAGGGAAATGGCTGATACACATTGATTCTAAATATGCAAAAATGACATACACAGTGCAGGTCTCTGAACAGAGGGTTCTATATACAAGTCAATCAAGATGCTGCACTTCACTCACTGGCGACCCCAGCAAATGGGAGCAGAGTGCAAAAGAGGTACCTAGCAGTCATTAGCATTCAGGAATGCAAGTGGCCAGAGATCAATCAGCAGAGAAAGATATGGTGGGGGGACCAGGGCAGCAGAGAACCCCAGTTTATTGGAAAGCTCCAGCCCAGGAGATCAGGCAGCTTATCTGATGACATTATTCTAGGATATTGGCAGCTCTGCAGCATTAGTAGTAAAATTTACTTCCATCACTTATGTGGTTTGCACATACATGGTCCTTACCTATGTACCCTCTATTTGGGCACACATACTCATTATGTGAGTGTTTCTTAACATAGCTATCCTACCTCTGTGTGTGTGTGTGTGTGTGTGTGTGTGTGTGTGTGTGTGTGTGTGTGTGTGTCCCTTCTCAGTTTATCTGTGACCCACCCCAGCATGTTCCCTGGACACATTCTCTCAGTATGTTTCTCTCCCTTCTCCGCTAGCTGGTGGGAGGGTAATCTGTGGGAGAGTATATCTGTGTGTGTGTGTGTGTACACATGTGTGTGTCTTTCTTGTCACTATACTGTTTACTTAACTGGCCTTTGTTTGAATGACTGAAACCTTTATTGGAATATATGACTCATACTCTGAAAGATCAAGTTTGAAAATTCAAAACAAATCTGAATAAATATAGAAATACTAGTAAGTATCAAAAAACATAGAGACAAATCCTGGTCATTGAACAAAGTATACTCCTCCTGCCTATATATAATATATTTATATCATTCGTTTATTAAATATCATATTTAATATGATATTACTATAAACTATATAATATAAATAATAATATACAAATATTATATTAAATACATTAATTAAATATTATATATAAATCCTAGGTGGAAAACACACAGGGATATGTACAGTTACAAAATTTCTGTTTGGAATCTTAAGAAGCCACAAGCTAAAAGTATATTTAGTAAGGTTATTTATATAAACCTTTTATCAAAAACCCTTTAACTTTACGAAGGTATACTTTGGGGCATTCTTACTCTTTTGACTCATAATTTCTACCCAAGAAACCTGGGAAAATGTATACATGTACTTCAAGTAAAATGAGACTAGTGCTTGCCTTGAAAGCAAAAAAACAACTACAAAAGAAAGTTTTATTTAAGGAATGATGGAGTGACAAAATACATAACTGAATGAGTAGCCAGTAGAGTTCTAGAGATTTCCCTAGTTCCTCTCATGGATGCTTTCACCAGATGCCAATTCTTGGATAGGTTCACTCTGCTCCCACTTCATAGAAGGTGCCATTAGGTTGTGGTCTGAAGTTCTTCCCAAAAGGGTCCAGGTGTAGATCTTTTTTCAGCTGGCAAGTTGTCTTTTTTCTCAGCAAGCATGAAAACCATTGCTGAAGCAAATGCTTTTCAGTTCTTGAGAATAATTATTAGAGGGGAAGATCATTAGTTCTTTCCCGGCATAGCAGGAAGGACAATGCCTAAGAAGAACAGTACCAGTCCAGGAATTTCCCTTCTTTCAATCTCATTTCCCTTCGTCACTGTGCCTTCCAACTTCTAGTTTGCTCAGAGATCCATTTCCTTTTCTCCCTGGCTATTAGCATCTAGAGTCTCTGGCAGCATGTTTAGGCGACTCTAAAGTTTGTTCTTTTCTCCCTCTGGAAGCTCAAAGAGAAGGAAGTTCCCCAAGTCGAGGGAGCACTCTTTATTTGTTTAGTAGCAATAAAGTACCCAGATTTTCTCTCAATCATTTCTCTTCAAGAATTCATGAATCTTTTTAAGCAATTGGATGAGGTTATTAAAATCACTCTAGGCTTTTAGCAATTCCTGCTGCTTAACAGACCCCACATATACAGTAAATGCTGGGGAAAGTGATGGATTCTTCTAGTCTTCTACCAAGCATTCCCTCAGAGGACACTAGATTTAGGGGAAGATAAGGAAGGAGAAAGATCACTAGTAAGCAAGATTTTGAAAGTTAATTTGCTCAATGAACAGAGAATCAGGCCTGAAGATAGGAGGTCCTGAATTCAAATGTAATCTCAAATACTTCCTAAAATGTGTGACTCTGGGCAAATCACTTAATTCCAGTTTTCCATCCCTTTACTGCTCTTTTGACTTGGAACTGCCACTTCAAATGAATTCTAAGACAGAAAGTAAGGGTTTGAAAAAAAAAAGAAAGCTAATTTGAGAGAAGATGGAAGAATTTGGAAGGCAACAGTACAAGAAAGGGAAAACCAATGGGTTTAGAAGCAGATGACAGTTAGTTTCAATACTGATTGCCATTAGCCACTTGCATGACTTTGGGCAAATTACTTCACCTCTATAGGCCACGGTTTCTTCATCTATAAAATGAAGGGATTGCATTTGATGAAAGCTGTTTCCTTCTGGCTCTATATCTATGATGGACCCCACCATAAACTATGGTTACTTCTCTGCTAATTAGCTCTATCAGCCAGTTGCTTTCCACCGCCTGCTTCTCCCTGCAATTATTTGAATTACTCACTTTCTAATGAATTACTTTGGTCCCATGGAGATAATAGCTTTAATTAACTTAACTCTTGAGTATCTTGGTGTTTAGGACTGATTGTATTGTTAGATGGTATGAAAGTGTTTAAGTTAACTCACCAAATATTTACTGAGAGTTTATGTGACCATTAACTGCACTGGGTGATATGTCATTTGCTTAGTTCCAGTATTTGAGAAGGAAGACTCTATCTTTTCCACATGAGGCTATATTAACATGATGCCAAAACAACTGGTAAATTTTAAAAACTGGGGGAAAGGGTAATTTAAAAGAAAAACACATTTCCTTAGGGTCATAAAATGGACTAACGGGTGGTCAAAAATATTCAATTTTCTTTTCTTTTTAAACCCTAATCTTGATGTAGACTCGAAACTACCACACCAATGCAACTATCAACAATTTGGAAATAGGTCTTGATCAATGACATGTTAAAACCAGTAGAAATGCATATTGGCCATGGGAGGGGGAGGTCGGGGGGAGAAGGGGAAAGTAAGAGCATAAATCATGTAACCGTGTTAACTTTTCTAAAAAATAAATATTAATAAATGTTAAAAAATTTTTTAAATTAAAATTAAAAAAAAAATTAAACCCTAATCTTGTGTCTTAGAGTCGATTCTAAGTATTAGTTCCAAAGCAGAAGGGCAATAAAGGCTAGGCAATGGGTGTTAAGGGACTTGTCTAGAATCACATGGCTAGGCAATGTCTGAAGCCAGATTTGGACTCAGGACCTCTTGTCTCCAAGTCTGACTCTCCATCCTTTGATGGAGGCACCTAGGGGCACTGAAAATGTTCAGTTTTCAAATGTTGGTTTGTTTATCAGTGAATCCTATTTGAAACTCTAAACTTTTTCTCATTTTCAAATTGGGCAGGTTGGTCATTTGGTGATGAATTTATTGGTTACAGACATTCTTGATACAAAAGTGATCCCAGTCCTGAGTAGTCACCTTTTACTTCTGATGGGGCAGAGTGGTGGAAAAAGGGTAGAAATACATAGAAGGGCTGCCAATGCATAGGGTAGATCAAGGCTCTATTTAAGTACTAACTCCTACAAGAAGACCACCTTGATTTCCTCTCCTTGTTAGTCCTTCCACCAAGGAAATGACTTTTTAAACTTATTTTGTACATAGCTTGCATTTACTTAAATATACCCATATTTTCCCTTCAGAAGAATGTGACCTTCTTGAGGGTAGATACTAATTTGTTTTTTGTTCTTCTATCTAGCATTTGGCACAATGCTTGGCCAGATCAGCCATTTAATGAATTTTTGCAGAATTGAATTCAACTGAAAACCCCCTTCATTGTTTAGTCAGAAAAATAAACATATGTGTGATGCATATAGTTTCAAAGAAATGAGAGAATGCAATGTTTTTCTTTTCAGAGATCTAAACATATCTGGGTTAGACATCACAGCATTATCGGTATATACTTTGGAATAAGCAATATAAGCTCTTTCAAAGGGCAAAAAGTTTAAAAGTTGCCAGCAAAAGTCAGCACAAAAATGATATGCTGAGCAGTTTCAAAAGGAAATTTCATTAATGTGATGAATAGCCATATTCTGTTTGAGAGAAAGTTAGGCCTTTTGGTTTGTACATTAACTGTTTAAGATCAGTAGAGTAACATCTGAGAAGTTATTGGCCATGCACTTTGAATATACTAAGTACTTTTGTAGTTAAGCATACATAACATCAATATTTTGTATTAGTATCTCGCAGTTTTATAAATATTATAAACCAACAATCCCAGGACCTAAAAGAAATCTGATCATGTATTTTTTGCTTATTTTGCTTAGTATTGCTATCTGTTCAAGACGTGTTGTGTCTTTATATGAATGTTCACCATAAGAAACAGATGAGTTTCTTCTCCTATGAGAAGTTATTGTAGTTTCTGGACTGCAAACAGTCCTGATGACTTCAGCAAAAAGTGAAGGTCACAGATTAACTAACTGCTTTAAGAGTACCTTTTTTCATCAAGTCCCAGGCACTGGAAACTAAAATGAGTTGGTAGCTTCAAACCCCTGACTTTATGAGAGAAGCCACCTTTTTGGGCTGGCCTATAAAAAGGAGTCTTCATTACAGATCTGACTCTTTTTAATCTATTCCACCTTGTCTGCAAGATCCAAAGAGGGTAGAAGAATTAAGAATTGACCCAGAGTGCTTCCCTCTATTTCTAGAAAGCACCCACTCACCCACATAGTCTGAGAAGAGACTTCTCTGAGTTCACATTTCTATTTCCAACTTCACAGAAGCAGTAGTATAAAATTTTAACTATTTGACAGTCATATGAAGGGAAAATATTTGATCCAAATGGTGACAGTTGCTCTGTATCAGCCACTTAGGTAGAAGAAAAAGGAATGTCTGTCATAAGATTTAGCCATCTAGTCTTTCGGAGAAGAGGTATTTCTTAAGAGTTTCTGAGTAATGAGCCCTCCAATAAGAAGGGGATCAATGTGGCTCTGAAACTAGAGAATGGCAAGGAATTAAAGCCATAATATAAAGCAGTGATTCCAAAGTGGGCGCCACCACCCCCTGGTGGGTGCTGCAGTGATCCGGGGGGTGGGGGGGCAGTGATGGCCACAGGTGCATTTACCTTTCCTATTAATTGCTATTAAAATTTTAAAAAATTAATTTCCAGGGGGCTAAGTAATATTTTTTCTGGAAAGGGGGCAGTAGGCCAAAAAAGTCTGGGAACCACTGATATAGAGGAACAAGGAATCTGGACTTTGTTTAGCCATTCTTCTTTCAATGAACAACTAACTTATTTGTCAACACAAAAAAAATGCTGCTATGAATCTTTTGGTATGTGTCGGGACTTTCTTTTTGTCTTTGAACTCTTTTTTGTATATGCTTTGACATTAGGCATTCTCATTCAAAAGGATTGGATATTTTGCCATTATGGGGACCAAAACTCCAGATTAGAATCCAGAATTATTGGATCAAATCACAACTACACCAATACTGAACTAGAGCCTATATCATGTCCCTATAATGGTGAGTATCCAATTTTTTAACCATTTTATCAGTTTAAAGTGACATGAAACAGATTTCTTTGATTTGCATTTCTTTTATTATTGAATTGGAGCTATTTGTTATATGGTTAACTGTAGTTCTTCTTTTGAGAAGTATTTGTTTATATCCTTTGACCGCTGGTCCATTCATTAGTGAATGTCCCTTGATTTTGTATCTTTGTATTAATTAACTAATATCTCAAATGTCAGATCTTTGTTAAGGATATTTGACATGAAAATTTCCCACCCTCTCCATCCTTTAGTTATATTAGTAAAAAAAAAAAGCTATTCATAGGATCATAGGTCATAACTTAAAGGGACTTTAGATGACATCAAATTCAACCCTTTAATTTTGGAGATGAGACAATTGAGGCACAAAAATGTTAGGTAGCCAGTCCAGGGGCATCCAAGAAAGGTCTGAGGCAGAATTCAAAGTTAACTCTTCCTTATTCTAAGACTAGCTTCCTGCCTCCTATCCACTATGCTGCCTAGATGCCCAATTTAATTAATTGAAACTTCCTATTTTATCTTTTGTTTAGTTGAGTTCTCATGTATTGCTATGAACTTTACCTGGTTTCATTCTCTTCCAATTAAAAAAATCAATTTCTCATATTTATGTTATTCATTTTGAGCATGTGCTGTAAGATGTTGGTCTTAACCTAACCTCCACCAAATTTCTTTCCCGTTTTCCTGACAGTGGTTGTCAGATATGGAATTCTTCCCCAAGTAAAGTTCATCAAAATTTGTTGATTGAGTTTGATTGTTAATTGGCCAGAGAGCAATGTTTTGGTTTGGAAAATTACAGTGAATGGAACCAAAGGAGAATAGATTGACAAACTCTTCCCAATAGCAATGACTATTGATTTTTTTTAAACCCTTATCTTCCATCTTGGAGTCAATACTGTGTATTGGCTCCAAGGCAGAAGAGTGGTAAGGGGTAAGCAATGAGGATTAAGTGACTAGCCCAGGGTCAATGGGGGTTAAGTGAATTGCCAAGGGTCACACAGCTGCAAAATGTCTGAGGCCAGATTTGAACCCAAGACCTTCCATCTCTAGGCCTGGCTCTAAATCCACTGAGCCACCCAGCTGCCCCCAACTATTGATTTTTATTATGGTTCCAGAACTGAAAACTAGGGAACTAAGAAAGTGGTATGTGTGTGTGTGTGTGTAAAGGATGATAACAGCATGGATTCACATCACATATCCATTTTAAGTATCTGTCAGATTGCTTCTCAAATTGTTACATATCTGTTGAATTGTCAGATTTACTGCAAAATGGGAAATTCTTACCCAGGTAATTTATGTTCTTGGTTTATTGAACACACCTGAATATTTCTTGTTTAGTCTATTTGACTGATCTATTTTCTTCCACTTTTAAAACTTGAGCTTAATAGTTTTGATGGTTATTGCTTTGTAATAAAATTTGAGGTTTCAAAGTTCTTTTTCTCCCTTCATCTCTATCTTTTTTTTGCTTTCCCTTGATATTCATTTCCCTGTTATTTTTATCTTTTTTCATCCCATGTTTCCCTTGAGATCCAAGATACTTCTAAAGGAATTTTATTATTTTATCTAGTCCTATAAAGTTTCCATTTGATAGTTTGATGCAGAACTAAATCTCTAAATTGTTTTGGTAGTATTGCCAATTTTATTATGTTGGCATGGCCCAGCAATGAATACTGAGTATTTAAGTCATTCTTTATTTCTTTAAAGAACATTTGTAATTGTATCATTCTGGTTTAGTTGTGTGCCTTGGAAGATTGATTCACAGATATTTAGTATTTTTTATAGTTATTCTGAATAGGGTTTTAATGTCTATATTTCCTCTTGGATTTTGTTATTCTACAAAGAAATGCTTATTTATGTAGGCTTATTTTGTATCCTGCCACTTTTATTGAAGTTTTTTATAGATGCAGTTAGTTTCTTTGCTTCTCCTAGATTTTCTTAGTAAACCATGATGTCTTCAGAAAATAGAAATGATTTTCTCTCTTCTTTGTCTATCTTTATGCTTTTAATTTCTTTGTATTTTTACTATTGCTAACATTTCTGGAATTAGGAATATAACAGAAAGGCAAGGGAGCATTCTTCCTTTATCCTTCTAGTATTTCCCCATTGCTTAAATGCTACTTTTTGGTTTTAGATAAGACTTTTAAACCTTTTGTTTTTTTGTTTGTTTTTAAACCTTTACCTTCTAATCTGAGCTGTGTAGTGCTTCTAAAGCAGAAAAACAGTTAAGGCTAGGCAATGGGGGGTCAAGGGACTTGCCCAGGGTCACATAGCTAGGCAATGTCTGAGGCCAGATTTAAATCCAGAACCTCCTATCTGTAGACCTGGCTCTCAATTTACTCAGCTACCTAGCTGCCCCTCTTTTAAGTCAATTTTGAAAAAAAGATCTTTAATGTTTATGTTTAGCATTTTCTGCATATATTGATACAATTGTGGTTTGGGACACTTTTGTTTTTAATATGATTAATTACACAAATATATATATATATTAACATTTATTAATATTTATTTTTTAGAAAAGTTAATATATATATATTTTTAAATGTTGAACTGTCTTTGCCTCCCTGATGTGGTGTAAGAAATATTCTATAGCCCTATTCCTTGCAAGTTAGGTTAATTTTCCCTTAAAAGGCATAGAAATATGTGAATTTGTTTAGCTTGACTATTTATTTTTATTACAAGGGTTCTTTTCTACATTTTTTTTACTATGGTGAGAATAAAATGAAAAGAAGAAAAATAAATACTTGATAATTGATAAAGAATAAACACAAATAATATATAAAACATATAAAAATAATATTTAAAATATATAAAAATATAAAATATAAAATTATATAAGTATATATAAAATACATAAAAAATATATAAAAACAGTCCTTGAATCTTAAATAAACTTTCAGTGGCTTGGGCTATTTATATAGTTTCCTAGTGTCCTGAATTCAATAGTTATTCCTTTTCTCAGGCTTTTTGCATATGAGACACTAGACTGGCCTGCATTAAGCCTGGACAATAGAGCTTGAATAAATTCAACATGATCATAGAGAATAATATTTTGGATAAATAATAATTTGTGCCAGAATTTTATTTAAAATATTTGACTCATTTATTAATATTAATTTATATATCTTTCTTTGCTTTGTCTTTTCATAGTATGTATACATAGTACTATGTAGACCAGTGATGGTGAACCTTTTAGAGATGGAGTGCCATGCTCTCCTCCTTATCCCAGAGAGGGGAAGGAGGAAGTACTCCCATTGGGTTGCTGGGTAGAAGGGTGGGTAATAAGAGGCACACACGAAGAGGGGAAGGAGAGTGGCTGGAGCACTCTGCTCCTCTCCAGCTATGTGCCACACTGTGAACTATGCTCCTCTTCAACCTAGCTCCTCTTCAATCCTACCACAGGAATCACCTTCACCACAGACTCAAAAAGCTGCCATCTGCACCGCACTCTCATGCAGCATGTGAGCCCCTTACCCCACATAGGGGAGAGAGGAAGCACTCTCATTAGCTGCTAGGCAGACGAGTGGGTAAAATGAGGAATGTCCTCAGGTGCATGAAGAGGGGAAGAGTAACAACCCCATCCTGAGTCCCTCTGGCTTTCTAATAACAAACTCTGGCAGGCAACTGCAAGCTTGCCCACAGCAAGGGCTTTGTGTACCCTTTATGGCATGCATGCCATAGGTTCACTATCACAGTTGTAGATTGTTTCAAAAACCTTAGTATATTTTTAAGGTTTGAAAATTTCAGAAGAATAAATGCTATTATTAAACGCCTTTTAGAATTTAATTTAGAATTAAATTTATTTTACTTTTCTTCATTTTGTGAATTTTGAATAATAAATTTTAATTTCTAACAAGACAAGTGACTCTGATATTTTGCATTATGTATGGGACACTTCCCATATGACATTTTCTCAAACTGGCAGGTCAGTAGAGAAGGTCTTTTTGCTTACAGTCACCTAGTCTATCTCCATTGAACTTTTTCTTGTGGAGCTATATCAAAATCGTGATATATGCATCAGAACTTCATTCTTTGCATGATCTCAAGTCTAGGATTACAAGTACTGTCCTTTTAATCACTGAGCAGCAGCTGATGAAAGGTTTTACAAATGACAAGACTGGCTATATTGAATTTTAATGTTAGCTATAATTATATAAAAATTTAAAATAATTAACCTGCTCACTATTTTTTTTTATGTTTCTAGTATTCTTCTGAAGTTACTAAAGCTAAAAATAGTATTCATACTTCTGAAGTTAATGAAGCTAAAAAACTGTAGTAAGACTTTTGGGACATCCTGTATTTGCTTAACAAAAAGAGTTTGATAAGAATACTATCTTTCACACTTTTGAAAAGAATTTGTGTTGTATGAATAATAATTATGTTTTTAAAATGTTAATGAAATTCTCCTGTAGGTCCAACTGGACTATATTTTTTTTTGGTTAGTTAATTAAAATCAGCTTAATTTTCTTTTCTGAAGTTTGATTATTAAAGACTAAAGTAGATTTTATACTCCTTAAATTTTCTTATTATTGCAATTGATTTACACCATTTGGACATCTTTATGATATTTTTGCCAGTGTCAATATCCTTTACTTTGTTTCCCATTTTCTGTAGGAAAAGGAAAAAAGATATGCGGTTAGAGAGTGGACCTGTGATTTCATTTATATAGAGAACTCTCATATGAAGATCTTACCTCTACCAATGCAAGTCAACACATTCTCTTATGAATTTTATAGATATTACCTTTTGATGCTAAAAAGTTAAATGGCTTGTCCAGGATCACCTAACCAATATTGTGCTAGGATTCTGATGCCAGTTCTCCATCCACTATACCATATGACCTGTTTCAGTTCTTTTAAACAAGCAATTAGCTCGTTTAAAGGTTAGAGTTGTTTTAATTGTATGTTACATCTTAAATTTTTTTTATTCTTTATTCCCTATATTAATTTTGATATTTGCTCTTCAGTAGTTGGCTATACACAGGAAACTAATTCAGAAATGGCTTTCACATTACTAATGAGTTATTTTCTGACTATTCAAATAGAATCAATTTCATTTTTTTTTGTTATGGTAGGCAGAATTTTGCCACGTCCAAGGTCTTCCAATTATTTTCATGGGGAAAAAAATAATAATGGCATATAGATATGAGTTTTCTGTCCAGTGTACAAGTTTTTAGCCCCTCTCGTAAGTACTTATAAAGTGATTTTCTAACATTTTTTGCTCTCTTTATGTATTTCCATTTTTGTATTTAAGTTACTATCAAAATATAAATTGATTTAATTTGGAGAGTCTTATCAAGTTCTTCATGGAATTGCTCATCTTCTTCAACAGATATTGCATATAAGCTATAATTAATTTCATGGTGTTTTTGTTTGTTTTTACAAGTACTTATAATGGGCATTGCAATGTGAGATAAACAAATGATGTTTCTTGCCTTTGGATACAGGATAAAATCTATTCTTCAAATACCTTTCCTTGCTTCTTCAGGGAACATCTGTAACCTCTCTTTCTATGTAGTTGAATCTTCTTTTTGTCTTTTGGCTTCAATAATATCAAAAATGTTAGAATCAATATGATTTAGGTCCTTCAGTAGTGTATCAACTCATTGTTCATTGTGCCATTTAGAGTAACAGCTAAATTAATGTTTTTAGACAATTTAAAAAATTATGTGCTTCCTGTTACATTCTGCCCTATTTTTTTTTCACATTGTTACCATCATTGCAGAAGAAGAAGGGGGATACACAGGATTGAGGGTCATTTTGTATTTTCAGGGGTTGCCATGACCAAAGAATTAATCAACAAATGAACAAGGTTGCCATCTTGTGATGGTTAATCTCAACTGCAGATCCATGTATATGAAGCAATATGTTAAAATAGTTCCAGTTCCTAAAGAGAAAAAATGATGTCATAGGATAAAAAGAGTCATTCCTTCTTGTCTAGTTTCTTTCTTGCTTCCTCACTGATACATGAAAGAAAATGACTATAATAGCAGGAACTAACTAGCTGAAGGAAGTGTTAAGGTGGGGTTTAGCCAGGTATAGCTGGGATTTTAAAATCACAGATCCATAGACTGATGAATGTGATTTTTATGAATACTTATACCTAGATCAGTTTTGTTTAGTCATTTTCCATTGTGTCCAGTTCTTTGTGATCACATTTAGGATTTGCTTGGCAAAGATACTGTAGTGATTTGCCATTTCCTTCATTTTACAATTGAGGAAACTGAGGCAAACAGGGTTAAGTGACTTGTCTATGTTCATACAGCTAGTATCTGAGATAGGATCTGAACTCAGGAAGAAGAGTCTTCCTGACTCTTGACCTGGCACTCTATCCACTGTCACCTAGTTGCTAAATCAATATTTCATTGCTTAGTTGTATCATTTTCTGGTATTTCTTGATACCTCTACTCATATTTTTTCTTATCTCTGTAGAGATTCAAAAGGCTCAGGAAATGATTCACAGAACACAACAAATGGAGCACAGATTTTGAGATGTTCCATCAGAAATAAAATTTTTCCTACCTTTTATGTGAAAGAAAACATCAAAAGGTAGCTTACCCTGCATCTAAGCAACCATATGTAAAGGGATGCTATCTGTACTGAGTGCTCTGTTTTCTTCCATTTGCCCTCATCTGCTCTTGCCACTGGAGTAGGAAATGGATACATATGAAAGCAGAGGTAGAAACCATGCTGGCTTGAGCAATAAACAAGAAGGGGAAATGCTAGAGTAATCAAGAACCACTTATAATCAAGAGCAGATATTGCGTCGCAGACAAATGTCACCCAGAACCAGAGAATTGTGTTTCCTAGAATTCTTATGACTATTGAACTACAGGAATTTTTCTTCTCCCCTTTTTTAAATTCAGCCCAAAATGAGCATGTAAGGGGTAGGGGTGGAATTGAGAATATCTCTCATCCTTCTTTATGAATTGAAGTTCCATATGAATTGGGAGTCTTTCCCATCTAAACAGATGATACTGGAAGGGGACTAAGTAAGAAAAATAGTTTATATATTTGCTTTAAATTTTAGTTTGGAGATTAAATAAAACATATGATCATTTTACACTATGCCTGTGGTGATAAATGATCTGAGAAACTGAAAGACCCCTGTGGAGTGGAGGCTCTGAGTTAGATATTTGTAATGAGTTTGACATTTTGATGTCTTGGCAATATTTTTTTCAATTCCAAGATTCAATTGGACCCCAGTCAACAAGGGATTAAAATAAAAGCAATGCCCCAGTCTCTAAGGTTACTTCAAGCTCAAAACTTATAAATCTATAATCTTATAACCTTGACTTCTACATCATATACTGCTATTGCCTGACCCTTTTGTTCTAAACACATAACTTGCTAATGTTAATTCAATGAAATCTAATCCAAAAATGCAGGTATCAATCACCTCCTATATGCAAAGTAAAATGTTCTGGAAGTAAAAATACAAAGCAAAAAATAATCCCTGATCTCAAAGGGTTTACATACTACTAGGATAATAAAAATATTTCCACCATCAAATGCATATACAACTATATGAGAAGGGAGAGAGAGCACCCACTAGCAGGATCAGTAAAAGCTTGGCCCATAAAGTAGAGTAATTCACTACTGGTAGAGTTGTGAACAGATTTAACCGTTCTGGAAAGCAATTTAGAACTATGCTCGAAGGGCTATAAAACTGCATATCCTTGATTCAGACTAGAACTATATCCCAGAAAAAATTTTTAAAGGACCTATATGTACAAAAATATTTATAGCCACTCTTTTTGTGGTGGCAATGAATTAGAAACTGAGGGATTCCTCTCAACTGGAGAATGGCTGAACAATTTGTGATATATAATTGTGATGGAATATTATCATACTATAAGAAATGAAGAGTGGGATATTTTCAGAAAAAAAATGGAAATACATTAACTGATGAAAAGTGAAGTGCAAAGAACCAAGAGAACATTGAACACAGTATATTTTGTATATATTGTATAATTATTATATATTGTATATTGTAGTACAGAGAGAGGGGGTCATGATAGTTTTTTCAAGCTTTGGCTGAGTTCTGTAATCAGTTAGGGGTTTGGAATCTTGAGGGAGAGAAGGGAGTTGGTTTGAGAATCTCATGGAGAGAGGTTCAGATAAACTGAGCTGCTTCCTTGCCTATCTGAAGACTTGAAATTTTAGCCGTAGCTTTGGAATATTTATTTAAGAATTGTTAGTTTAGATAAACCCTTTGTATTTCCATATCCTATATTATTTCCTACCTTCCTTCCCTTACCTTAAATGTCTGTGGAGTTAATAAGGAGAGTAAATTAGAGAGGAGTTCAAATCTGTGAGGAGTTTAACTATAATTTGGCAGTATTTTATCTAAAGAAATTGGTTAGTCATCATTTTATTCCCTTTAGACATCAAGAGTACCTTGAGAGCTGAGCTAAGGCAGGACCTTGTTCAGACTCCATCTCTGCCTCCCTTCCCCCACCTGAGGTTCCAGTAAACAACTGTTAGGACTTCCTCAATCCACTTTCCTGACAAATCATCCTTAAAGATAATAAACTCTTTTGTGTTTCAACAGACCTGTTAGTTACTTTGTCAGTTAATTAGTAAGAAAGGGAAGAAGAGGGAAAGAACCAACATACTCTGGGCTTGAAGGGAAGCCGGGGTATCCATCTTGAAGGAAGGTGTAACTTCAAAACAAGTCCCTTCCTGTGAAATTAACTAAAGCCTGTAGTTAATTTCGGTTCAATCTATTTCCCTCAGTTTGTGTTTAAGTCTAAGTCCAAGTCTATAAGCCCTGCTGTCTTTGCCTGTTTATATTAATTCCTCCTCTCCCTGAAGATCTTTGTTCCCTTCAGCCCATATTATATCCTGAATCTCCTTATTCCAGCCTACCTGTAACCTAGATTACCTACCTAGCAAGTCCCTGACAACCTCCTTTTAAAATCCCCTTTTACCACACACCTTTCCTCAAATTATCCTCGTTACAATATTTGTATACATTGTATTATATATTACATTGTATAATTGTATTGTATAATATTGTATTATTATCAACTGTGAATAATTTAGCTATTCTCAGCAATACATTTATCCAAGTTAAACTGAAGGACTTATGATGAAAAATACTATTGACTTTTCAGAGAAAGAACTGATGAAGTATGACTGCAAATTGAAGCATATTCTTTATTTTTCTTGTTTTGTTTTTGGTTTGTAGTTCCTTTTGCAACATAGCTAAAATGGAAGCATGTTTTTCATGACTATACAAGTATAATCTATATCAAATTGCTTACCTTCTCATTGAGTGGGAAGGAACTGAAAGGAGAAAAAGAATTTGAAACTCAAAATTTTAAAAAGAAATGTTAAAAATTGTTCTTATGTATAATTGGAAAAAATAAAATATATTTAAAAAAAATTAGTCTTTAATGAAGCTAAGGATATAAAAATAGTCTCTACCTCATTCTTGCCAAGCAGCATTTGTAAGAAACATTATAACTTAAACCACTTGCTCATTCTTTGATGTGGGAAGGCATGAATCAGTGCTATGGACCCTGTTTAATGGCAGCCCTGTCAACCTCATTGTCAGGATGGGGAAACCAATGCAGTCTTCTCAAATCCCAGGCAAATTCTTGCTCTCAAATTTTCAAGAACTGGAAGTTGTAGAGGATATCCTCCAGCAGAGGATTTCAGAACTCCAGGAATAGAATCCCCTATAGCAGAAGTTGTGTCATACTTTAGTAAGAATATGATCACTTGGGGCAGAGAATAGGTCAAAAAGAGAATGTTCATCTGTGACCTCAGATGGACACTGAAAGGAAATGCAACAGATTGGAGAAAACCCTTCAGGAAATTTCTGTGTGGGTCATGGATATTTCAGGGTTAATCAGCTGAATTTATTCTTTGATTTCTATACTTAGGAGTTCTGCTCTGAGCATACCAAGTGAGAATTCCTGTTCTCCTGACTCATGGGAAAAGTTATTTTCTTGGTGACTTCTACTTGACATGTAACCACTATCTGCTGATAGATTTTGAAGGAGTCCTACAAGAAATCCACAAGGAATTTGGTAATGCTTTGATTTGAATACATCAACTAGTGGTTCCCATGGCTCCATCAGGAGAAGGACTTCTTTCTAGCACATGCCAGAAGTTTCTGGGCCCTGATCCAGGACTTCCAATGAGACCAATTAGTTCTAATAGGCCAATTTTGAGAGAATTTCACAGCAAAACCACAATCAAGAATTTTGGAGTCCAAGACAAATATAGTTTTTCACTAGAATGGGACAGTGAATTCACTTGGTGCATGGAAATTCTTGGGATTCATTTTGGCTAGCCACATGCTCATATTGCTGTTGATCCAGGCTTTGTTTAAGAAAGATATGAGGGGGCAGCTGGCTAGCTCAGTGGATTGAGAGCCAGGCCTAGAGATGGGAGGTCCTAGGTTCAAATCCGGCCTCAGATACTTCCCAGATGTGTGACTCTGGGCAAGTCACTTGACCCCCATTGCCCCACCCTTACCACTCTTCCACCTATGAGCCAATACACAGAAATTAAGGGTTAAAAAAAAAAAGAAAGATATGAACGAAATTCGTTCTCAGGTACCCATGGTTCTGGTAGGTTACAGCCAGAAACATCTGAAGTCTTACTTCAGATACTTACTAGTTGTGAGATTTGGGCAAGTCCCTTAAACTTTCAACTTTATTTCCTCATCTGTAAATGGAAGAAATTGGACTAGAGAGTCTCTAATGTCTCTTCTTACTCCAAATATATGATCCCATCATCCTTTATGGGTGGGATTATCCCATCCCTTTGAAAATCCATCCTATGTATTATGGCAAAGCCAAAGAAGACTTCTATAATTTCTAGGAAGAAGCGGGGGGGGGGGGGAGTATTGTGGGGACATTGCAGTGAGGGAAGCTGAACTCCAACAGAGAGGCACACAAAAATGATAGATCCTTCGGAAGGAAGACTGGAGTAGAAGGATCAGGGGTCAATAGAGGATCATTATGTGTGGAGCCAGCTAACTGGAGGATGAGTACAGAGAGGAACGTCCTCCCCCACTCTTAAAAATCAGATTCAGAGTGAGCTATTTCCCATTGTTTAAAAAGTAAGTGATCAGATGATCAACTAACTACCATTCCATGCTTCAATTCACATTCATTTTATATTTCACTGGTTCTTGCTGTGCTTTGTATAAACTAACATAGATCCACACCCACTGGATTTATGCTCAATCTCAGTACTAGTAGAGGTACAAGAAAAAATTCTTATAAAGAAAAACCTTGACTTACAAAGACCTAGAGGTTGCCTTCAGAAATTGAAGGGTATGCAGATGAAAACATGTGATTTATTACTTGTTTATTTGGGTATATGTTTTGAGGTTTTGGTTCTATAGGATTATTTACTTTAAAATGAATAATATGAAAATAAAGTTTGTGTGATAATACATGTATAACCAAGATTGAATTGCTTGTCAGCTTTAGGAGAGGGTAAGGAATAAGAAAGATATATGGATCGTATAACTTTGGAAAACTTATGTAGACATTTCTTATTAAAAAAGAAATTGAGGTATAGAAAGGAAATAGGTTGGAAGAGATGATCTTGAAGTTGCTCTATTCCCTTTGTCCCCTAATGTTCGAAGAGGACTTTTTATCAAGTATACTCCACCAAGCTCAGTATCTGAAGACTAGGGATATACCCTGGGGAGAAGAATGTCTGCTGTGTTTAGAGCTCATGGGCTCCTGTAAGTAGGAATCCCAGCATCTGGGGCAAATTCAGCTGGAGGCCAAGAAGAGAACAGGTAGATCCTCTGAGAGACAGCCCGATCATTTGTGACAGGAGAAGAGATGGCTTATAGCTTCCCTTTCTTACCCTTGCCCTCTCCTGGGACTGTCTTCCCTTTTCCAATTCCTATATGGACTAATGGAGAAATCATCAATGTGGAGACAGCAGTCTCTGCTCTCAGAAGAAAATGCACCCCCTCCCCTATGTTAGCACCTGGAACCAAGCCTCATCTTCCCTTACCTAGTTACAAATCTGATGGTTGCTATGCAAGATAATAAGGGTAGCAGGAGCTCTCCAGCTGAGAGGAACTCAGGGGAAAGTGGCAGGAGGTAAAGCCTGCTTTAAAACCTCCCATTCAAGAAGGCAAAATCGAGGAGGTGTGACAGAATGGAATACTCTTTATTTAACTTAATAACCTATTGTTAATCTAGTGCCAAATCTTTGCTTCTTGAAACCCAGATGTCACTTCCCCTAGCCCACTTAGATTTGTATATGATCCTGGTTTTTAACCAGAATCACACACCACTTTTTATCCACTTGATCCCAGTAAATATATCACCTCTGACCTTAGGAGTAGAAGACTTTTGTCCATGACCACCTTTCTATAATTCAAACCACTTTGACTTCATTGTCTGTGCCATGTAGGATTTTGCAGCAAGTCAGTTCATGTGAGCATTGTCTCTCCTTTCTTGGTTTGCTTCTTGCTAGTGAAAAATGAGATATTTGTAAGTTATTGCTGAGATATTTCTAGTTTTTATTAAGGAAATATGTTAATAAGAAATATGGGAATGATGGGAAAGCATTACCAGTACTTTCTGGTTAAAGGGTGCAGCATTAGTGAGAATCAACATGATCAGTAAGTGAACTGAACTTTACTATCTTATTTTAAGCAAAACCTATTCCAAAACACAGCAAGGTCTTGATCAAGGCCATTTTTTTCCATTTTTTATTGTCATGCAAAACATATTTCCATATTGGTCACTGTTATAAGTGCACACTCATATGTAACCAAAACTCCAAAATAAAGCCAAAGATACACTGTGAAAGATGGATAAATATCTTTACTGCAGAGTCCAATTTATGATTCTGGCTATTCAGCTTGGTAGCACTGGCAAGTCAAAATCATATTGCCAATACTGGTGCTATTTGCATCTACAGTTGTTTTTAACAATTAAACAATTTCAGCTGCTTTTTCAATTTCTTTTAATTCCTTCTATCTAGCCTTGTTTGGTCCATGAGGAAGTGCTGCATACCAGAATATGTAAGCTCCTTTCTGAGGAGCAACTAACACCCATACCATGTTTTCTTCCTTTGTATTCATGTTCAAAGCAAAAATCTGAGAGCAGTATATGAGATACTAATTCTCATGGCACTCCACTCTTAGACTCTTTTCAACTCAGAATTTATTTCAACTCCTGATTTAATCTTGATCAATGAGAAGATTTTCTCTTTCCTTCTTCCTCCTTTACTGTCTTTAAAGATTATAAACATCTGACCTGCTTTGGTAAGTAGCTAATCCTAGTTAAAATACCTAAATAGATCAGCTATTCAGACATTGATGGATGCATTTCTAAACATATCTGATTTGTGAAGCCATTTATTCCACAGCAACACCCTGATAGAAATGGCCTTAGTGTTATTTGATTATATTTTATTCAACTCAACTAGTTTATATTTTCATCACAATAAGAAGTGAGACTTGACCAATGATTTCACTGGAACAGGGAACTCCCAGGTGAGAAAATTCCCTCTACCAATGCAGGCCAACACAATTTTGCCATTTATTGTCTTAGAGAATTGCCCAAAGGTACAAGAAGTTAAGTAACTTGCCGCTGTCACATAGCCAGTATATGACAGTCAGGACTTGAACCAAGGTATTCCTACCCATTCTTCCACAAGTCATCTTATATCTGTTGAAAACAAAAGAAAACAAAAACACATTTGTTCTGCGGTTGAGAATGAGCCTGACTCAAGTCAGCGTACTGTTTTATAATGAAGCAGACTGTAATTTCCTCAGCCTAGGGCCTTTCCAATGTAGAACGTCCTTCCATTGATGAAGACTATATAGGATCCTAGATATAAAGTTGAAAAGGACTTTGGAAATAATATAGCACATTTACAGGTAAGGAAATTGAGGCTCAGAGAGGAGATGACTTGCCCAAGATCACACAGGTGATAAATAGCAGAACTGGGATTCAAATTCCAATCCTGACTCCATATGCAGCATTCTTTTGCCAAATTTCCTGGGTTCTTCAGAGATTAAGTGTTCTGTAGTCACAAAACTGGTGTTTGTAAAGAACTCCAGTGTTGACCATCAGTTTAGTTCACCATACTGCCTCTCTTCTTACATGTCCCCAATATATGTTTGTTTCATTTCCCAATACAATTAGATATGCACGCGTGATAGGACTACTACCTAACAGGACATCTTTCTTCTTCCTCAACATGTGTCGGGCTAGTTTTCCCTGAAAGATGAAAAGCTGTTGCCATGACTTGATCAACCTGTGCCTAAGCTCAAGCTCTGCTTCTTTTTCTGGTAGCCTCTTGCCATACTCATATGGCTTTTTAGTCACTTAAGAGTATAAAAAAGATTCTACGATGTGAGACAGAGCCCTTCAGACTTGCAAGTATCCAAAGACCATATAAGTCACCAGACCCTACTATATGGTTTCTATATTAAGAGGAGGGAGCTGTCTGTCTAAGTTAAGTGGTGAAATTTCCTTGTTGAGTATCTTTTCTAAAATGTAGCTAAATAAATATGGCTTGTAAACCTTTGAATGACCCATGAAGGTTTTATCTAGGATCCTATAGTCTTCATCACTGGAAGGACTTTCTACAACGGGAGGGCCCCAGGCTGAGGTCATTACAGTCTGCTTCATTACAAAACACTAAAACCAGAATTTAAGAAAGAAGTCCAAGTCAGGGAAGATGTTTTTGTTTTTGAAAAATCAACATCAGTTATTTTCATGTTTGGCAAAAATAGTTGAAATTGCATGATGTTCATCAGAGGTCTCTCATCTTTTCTGATAAGTAGCCACTTCTTATTTCTCTGAAGTTTTATGATTGCTCCTCATAGAGAATGAGGGCTGGACAAAGGATTGTGGGCCTGTACACAAGTGTAGGTTGTAGGGAAGACAAAGAGAAAACTATGGAAGCTCAGCAAGAGAGATAAGCCTCTAAGCCACCACTATAACCCCTTCCTTTCTCTTCTCCTCCTATCCCATGAACGGAGGACAGTCTTACTGAAGAGTTGGCTCCTACTAAAATATGACCTAGAGCAATTGTCCTGCTTATCTCAAGAACAGTTAGGTTTGTTTGAGGGAAGGGAGGGAGAAGAGTGGTCTATTAATGTAAACAAATTCCCAGAATATCTAATAGCTGCCTCTCAGGGCCATGGCAGATGTTCAAACAACATATTTATTGATTTAAAACAACCAAAAAAACCTCTCAACAAAGTATAATGATGCACAATTTAAAAGGTCATCCTAGAGGCCGCAGTAGCTGCTTATATGCTAGTACAAGAATTCTTTACTTTGTCTGTGTGTGTGTTGTGGACTTCTTTTACTGTCTGGTGAAGTCTATGGGTCCTTCTAATAATGTTTTTCATTGCATAAAGGTAAAATATACAAGGTTATTAAAAGAAACCAATTATATTTAAAAAAATCAAGAACAAGTTCAAAGACCCCAGGTTAAGAACTCCTGTGCTTGATAAAACCTTTCATCAATATCTGCCAAAACTCAGTAAGTTAGATTCAAGGTAACATTTGTTGGTTATTAAACTATCTGTATTGTTGTCTTCTTCCTCCCTCTATTTCCCATCCTCCCTCTATTTCCCATCCTCCCTCTTCCCCTCCCTACTCTGTCTCTCTCCTCTCTCATATATGTATATATATATTACATATGTACTATTATCCTGATATATATAATCATATATTATGTATATATTATTATCCTAATAGTATATATACTGAACCAAGGATAATAGCTGTGTTAGCTGGTTAAAGATGTGACTATATTACATTTACATTCCTATCTGCTAGATGAAATAAGGACTATGAATTTTCAATTAGATAGAAAAAAGTTCATTTTGTGGAACATATTACAAAAAATATCTAATTTTTTTAGTTGCCAATTCCTGGGAGATGATACTTGGGATGTATCTGTGATCCAATTTATGTAGATACTCATTCCAAGGATGCTTAATGTAAGCCATCTAGATTTGTCCCTATTGTATGGTTCTTGTTCATGTCCTCCCTTAAATTCATCACAGGGCATCCACTCAGTGTGTTATGGGTCTTCTTCTAGATTATTTGACATTATTTGGAGACAAATAGATCAAATAGGTTGGCCACTGGTTTTTTCTCTCTCTGGCTATGTGATTGGTCCATGTTTGTTTTTTTTTTCAATTCATATGTTACTTATTTTATTTTTTAATTAAAAACATTTTTGGTAACTTATTTTAAACAAGAAATTGTACCTTAAAAATTAATTACAGGACTATCTGGTAGAGTAGTAACAAAGTTTACCTCTAAGGCAGAAAGTACTAAGTTAAAGTTGTTCCTCAGACTCAAATGTTCTGGCCCTTTGACTTTGAATAATTTGTTTAACCTCTTGGTCATTGCCCTTGGACAATTCTTTAAGACCATGAATTCCAGAGAAGGTACCTTATAGGTGGAATTTCCTCTAGGGAGACACTAGAGCTCACTAGGATCCTGATCACTAGGATCCTGTTTGCAATTCCTAATCATAAGCAGTTAGTTTATCAAACTGATAACAAGGAGCGCTCTATACATCCATAGTTTAAATTCCCTTTCAAAGATGTTTGTTACGTTTATGAGATCAGAGAAGATTTTAAAAAGTGATAAAAATCTGACTTAAAATGTCTTCCAGAGCAAGCCATGTTCACACTCATTTCACTCATATTCGTTTTCTTAGTGTTCATTCCTTATGAACAAAGAAGATAAAACCTCTCTCTTACTCTATCTTCCTTCTCCCCAGAAACTAGGTAATTATCATTGCTACCAAATAATTGACTAGATCTATACTGCTACAGCTTTCCAATTGGTTCTAATCCTGGTCTTGCTACTATCTAGCTTTGAAATAATGGACAAGTCATGTAACTTTTTGAACCTTGATTTCCTTATCTATAAAATGAAAATAATTTGTGTACCTTCTGCAAGCTAATGATATGAATGGTGAATGAAATAATATATGAAAAACTTTTTGTAGCCATAAAGTGGGTTACTAGCTAAATGATCCTCAGCAAGTCACTTAATCCTATTTACCTCAGTTTCTCATCTATAAAATGAGCTGGTAAAGAAAATGGCAAACCACTCCAGTATCAAATGAGGTCATGAAGAATTGGACATGACTGAAAAACAACCAAACAAAAATTTATTAAAGAGTGGGCAGTTTGTGATACAGTGGATAGAGTGCCAGAAAGACTCATCATCTTCATAAGTTGAAATCTGTCTTAAGACATTTAATAGATGTGTGCCCCTGGGTAAGTCATTTCATTCTATTTGCCCCAGTTTCTTCATTTGTAAAATGAGTTGGAAAAGGAAGTGGCAAACCACTGAAGTATCTTTGCCAAGAAAACCCCAAACAAGGTCATGGAGAGTCTGAAATGAGTGAGCAACAATGAAACTTGTTATAATACTTATTATTTATCCTACACATCCCTGCCAACTCGATCTTCCTAAAATACTACTTTTATCACTTCACTCTGCTCTAAAAGCCTCATTTTCATTGCCTTCCATGGGGAAAAGATACAAATTCTTTAGTCTGGTATTCAGTGACTTCTGGAATAACCGATGTCTTTTGTACATTCAGGCAAGACACCTAAAACAACTGCACATTCTGTAATAGAACAGCACACACACTATAATAAATGAGGTGAGCATACCTTCCTTGTACCTCCTCCATGCAAGTTACATCCCCTTAGGATGTAACTCTCCTTTGGAGAGATTATGTGAGAGGGCAGCAGGGTATACAAGTACCAGCATCAAATACAAGGACAGAGCACTTACAGGTGAGTTGTAGCATTCTTTCTAGGTCATTGTTAATATAAACCTGGGTTATCAGAGAAAAGGCCAGCCTCAAAGGAACTTTAATAGATTCATTAGATCAACTAATGCATATGTTCAGGGCCCAAAGTGGGTAGTGGGAGAGAATGTCAAAGGAAGGGTAATAGATGTTTTATAAAACATTCTGGTTGTTCCTCTTTTAGAAGTATATTCTCTAGCCATTCCAAGGAGAAAGTTGGACTCTTAAGGACTTGACAAAAAGACCTTTTGAAATAAAAGCCCTTAATTTCTTAAGCATCATATTCCTCATAGCCTGACATTTCTCACTTGGATGAGTTACTTTGGAACTTCTCTAATTGACTTCTCCACCTTGCCCCAGGAAGCCCATTTTTGGGATAACCTTGTTATCCTGTAGGATCTCATGGGCCTTGGTACTATACTTCATCACCACCATATGTCTCTCTCAGTGGAGGATGGGGCCATGAACTTCAGACCTCCATTTAGGAAAGCTCCCCTTAGATATCCATTCATATCTCTTCTGGCAACACTAATTCGGGACTCTATTCCCCCACATCTGGTTTCTCCCTGACTCCGCCCTACTGCTTTTTAGCTTCCTTTTGAGCTTTGCCTTCCCCCTTCAGGTTGTAAGCAAATTGAGGGCAAAAACTGTCTTTTTCATATTTGTATGCCCAGTAACACAGTGCTGGCACATAGTAGGTACTTAACAAATTTAATTGATTGTTGACTTTTCTATTTTGTGATATTATCCATAGCATTTCTCTAATGAGGAAGATTATAATTCATCCATACTTCACTCTCAACATGTGACCATTTCAACGTTTTTTGGATCACTCATTTCTTTGATGACATCTTCTATATAACTTCTCTTTGTAAATATTTGTTTGTTCGAGCCCACCAAGCCCTATCTCTATTGTCCTAAGACTGATCCTTAATATCAGCTTTTTGAAGTTTCACAACTGATGTAGTGGCTGGTGCACTGGACTTGTAATCAGGAAACCTTAGGACTAAATTGATCTTAGCTACTAGTTTTGTGACATTGTGAAAGTCATTTAAGTTCCTTGTGTCCCAGTCTTATTATCTTCAAAATGGGGTGTGGAGTAGCACAGACTCAATGATTCCTACGGTCCTATAGTAGGACCACTTATCTACCAGTATTCCTTCCTTATCCACAACATAAGTTATGCTAGTTTTTTCCTCAAAAGACATTGACCTTTCAGATTTGGTGGAAACTGAAAGGGAACCTACACAAGTTAAGTGTGGAAGTATATCCTTATTGAATATTATTTTATGCTATGGCTAAGTAAATGCCTTTTTATTAACTGTTGAATGAACTGTGAGTTCCTTATTACATTCTAAAATTGAACCTGAAATAACTGGGTGCCAGCCTGATTCAATCCATTCCTAACAAGTCTCTTTTTACTATAAAGTCCTAAAAATATGATCATATGAGTTTAAGAATAATATAGGAAGAATACTATTGTTAGCAATATACATATTTGTTTCAGGGAGAAATGTAGGGTTAAAACTCATGGATGACATTGTTCTAAGCATACCCTAGAAGATTGAAGAGTCTCAAGAATGATGTTCATATCACTCAGAACAGTTCAGTCTGAATATTCTAAAGGGAAGAGGACGAAAATGCCAATTTAATATTGTTCAGAGTAAATTGCAATTGAATGGACTGTTTTGCAGTGTCTTTTCTTCTTAGGAAGACAATGTAAATAAGTTGGGGTCAGAATACAAAATGAGTAAGAATAAAGGCTGAATTAAATATGAGAAATTGCAAAAAATTTTATAATATGGGGCATTTGGTGGCTCGTGGATAAAAAGCCAGGCCTGGAGACTGGAGATCCTGCGTTCAAATCTGAGTTCAAGTCTCAGACACTTCCTAACTGTGTTCCCTGGAGAAGTCACTTAGCCCCAGTTACCTAGGCATCACTGCTCTTCTGTTTTGGAAATGATATTTAGTATTAATTCTAAGACAGAAAGTGAGAATTAAAAAAATTTATTGTCCCCAAGCATTTCCTGAAAACAAAAACAAAAACAAAAACAAAACCCCATCATCCTATGGCAGGCTTAAAAAATGCAAACCTTTCAGTTATTTTATTTTCCCTCATTTCTAACAAATATCAAAATAGAAGCCAAGACCTTCATAAATAATTTAAAAATATAATCACAAAAACTATTTCTAAACATCAGTGATTCTGGGATTAGAATTGCAGTGCTTCTGGTTTGGGGATCCCTATCCCATTTTAGATTGTGAGCTCTTTGAGAGTAGAGATTATCTTTTGCTTCCCAGTCTAGCATATATTAGGGGCTTAATAAATTTTTCATTTAAATGTTTCTTAAACTTTTAATTGAATTTTTAATTAAATATTTTAATAAATTTTTATTGATTAGATTTGAGACATTGCATTGTTAATGACCATGTTGATTCTATTCTACTGATGTTAGTATTGAAAGAGTGTTGATTTTAAAATCTAAACACCTCTGAGATGTTTTCTAAATGACAGGAAAATGTCAGTACATCTGGATTAAAAATTATGTTGATAATGAAGGCAGAATCAAGAGATTTTATAACATCTTTGGGGATAGAATAGTTAATGGGAGGTTCTCATTATGCATACTGACATTAGGTGTTGAGCATGAAAGGGAGAAAAGAAAAACAATATGATTCCTGTTCTTTAGAAGCTGACAATTTAGTTGAGGAGCCCAAACAGTACAGTCTCTCCAGAAATCTATGAGAAGTACAACTCAGTTTTGTACTGCGTGAAATCAAATTTTGAGAAATAGAAAATGAACCTTATACATTTTATTCGAGTGATACCATACACAAATCAACAAAGCAAGGAGAGATTGATTTAGGAAGTCTTCCTGATGGAGGTAAATTCTGAGTATTTGGAGCCTGAGAGGTGAATCAATCCAGCAAATCAATAAGCATTTATCTAGTGTTGCCTCTGTTTGCTAATGGATACAAATAAGGACAAAGAACAGGCATTGCCTACAAGGAGTTTATATTCTACAGGGTTAATGAGAAAATTAGGCAGATGTTCTTGAATAAAGCCTGGAGACTGGAAGTTCAGGAGTAAAGAGTTGAAGTGGAAGAGTGATGGGAGGCCCACCTCACCAATGTATTTATTCACCCTCTCTCATATTCTTTTATATCATATAGTTTATTTACATGGTAACAATATTTTCTTTACTCCCAATTGCACATAAAACCAATTTTCTAGCATTCATTTTTAAAATGTTCAGTTCAAAATTCTCCCCCCATTCCTGCATTTCCTTCCTCATTCCCTCCCACCCTTTATGTGAATTTAATTCTTAAATTAAGAAACTTAAAACATAATTTTTCCTATTATCCTTTTATAAATTCTATATGGTAAGTGTTGGTAATCTTGATAATAACTATAGGAATCATCTGTGTATGTGCATATGTATGTGCACTTGTGCATGCATATGTTGGGAAAAGAAGCAGGAGATGCAACATGATATTACGTAACAATGGAAAGAGTACTGGTTTTAGAACCAGGAGATATGAGTATAAATCCTGCTTTTGTTATTATTGTATGGTCTGGAGTTTAATCTCTCTGCATATCGGGCTCCTTCTCTATAAAAAGAAGGAATCTGAGGGTCACTGGAATATCCCTGGAAGGAAGTGCTATAGCAACAAGGTAAGGAGCAAGGATCTTCCAACCATTATTACCAACAGTAAATTTCATTTACCTAAATGTTGCAGAAGGGCCCCATCATTGCTATCCAAAGCCCACTTTACAATACTTCCCTCCATTTTGCCCCTGCATATTCTGTGAAGGCATATTTTTAAACCATCAGAGAAACATTATTGAGTAATGACCAAACAGGAGTAAAATATGACAAGGGTAGATATCTGACAGATCTTTTCACTTGGCACTGGGTACATGATCAGAATTAATATGCCTCAGGCTTTCAATCCTTCTATTAATTGAAAAAAACCATGATAGATATTTTGGAACACTTTCTCCATTTTATATGAGCCATTCTCATTTCCAGTGAATGGGATATAGATCAGAGCTTCCATATAAGGAAATCATGCCATTATATGGTTTCTCCAATTCATAAATAATAAATATCTTACACCTAGGAGAGTGTAAGTAGGTTTTGCAGGTGTGATTAAATGACTGAAGTCAAGATTTAAGATGGTTAATTCTTCTTCATGTTTTTCCTTTTTTCTGATCTTAGGCAATTTTTTATAATCATCAGTGGTGCATCATCTGTGTGGGATACTTTCTGTACCAAAGGCAAGTTCTCTTGTAACCATTATTCTATTTACAAAGAAACAGTTGTTTTCCTCCCTTGAGGTGCTAATGCTTTCCTTTCCTGTTTTTTTCCATGACAAGAAAAGTGGTACAGGTTACATGCTTTCAAGTGATTACTTTTTCATTTGCCAGCTAGCATTTGAGTTCCCCTGAATAATAAAATACTCTTTTTACTATCACCTCATGTTGTTTTTAACAGCTCAAGGAGTAGAGAAAGCATCTGTTTTTCTCCTGGTGATAGATTCCATCATCAAAATTTCAAGATGATAACAGGAATTCCTTCCAAAAGTATATTGACATGGAAAAGCCTTGAAATTACCGTTTTGATATGTGATTAATACTCTTGCTATAATTTGTAATCAGATATAAGATTATTAAACAGCTCAAGTTACCAAATGACCAGTCTTCTTTTATCTTTATTAGATTTGGCACAACATTTTGCCTAATTGCCTTTAATTTTTTTTATTATTTTAATCATTCTCTACCTTGATGTGGTACTTAAGTTGCAAAAATGTGTTATTGTTATGGTTTTAGTACATACTTTGGTCATCAACCTTAGAGGGCTAGAGGAGCTTAGGATTGGGCAGCTTAGAAGATGATACCAGCTAAGGAGAAGGAGGCTTAAGGATAGAAAACACTGAGCTCTGTGAGAAACTATTTGGAATAGGATAAACTGGTGTTTAATCATGCAAAAGACTTCTCTTTCCCTGTCCAGGAGACAGATTGACAATATAGTTCAAACCATGCATATGTAAGAACTTAATGCATAGGAAAATATTCTTGCCTGCAAATGTGTTTACTTTTTGAAACAGTATATATATTAAAAATTGTTACATGTCAAAAAGAATATAAAAATATATTGTTAGATGTAATGGTTAAGAATATCATACATCTTCTCCCTTCTTTATTGTCTGCTTAGGTACTTATTCTGCTTTTTAAGAGGCAACATATACATAAATCAACAAAAAATAAAATCACTTTCTATTATTTTGATAGAATGGAAAGCATGCTATTATCTGTATAGCTTTATGAACTCATTCGTTGCTCTCATATAATGATGAGTTTGAGTTTCAGATTTAAGCCTAGGAGAGGTGCCGTTATGGCAACAGTGGAAAAGAGGGTCCCTGCATTTCCTTGCCAGTAGCTCTTTATTCTTCTGTCAATATTGCTGACTCCCAGCAAACAGCAGCATTTGGATCAGGACAATGGCAAAGATGTAAGAAAGAAATCTCTGGACAATAATTCTGACCTGAAGCTGACTTTATTTGAGGTAAATACAATCAGTGATCTCATCAAACCCAGACAGTAATGAAAGACATGTTTTGAAGGTTCACAGTTTTTATAGGCTTTTGACAGTTAATATAAATCTTTGACTAACGAAACCCATATATTCAAAGATTGTTAGCTAATATTTGGTAAATTCTAATACAAGGTCCAAACATTTTATTGATCTTATAACTAATACCCTCATACAATAACTCTTAAGAAGAGAAAGATAGTCATCTTTGTGAGTCTTAATATCTGAGGATCCTATTATTGACATAAATTCCTAGAAAAGAAAATGCTAATAATAAAGCCTTAGTTTTACAATTGACTCCATGATTGCTTTTTGTGAAAGGGAATTTTTTTTTATCTTAACTTAATCAAGTACTTGGAATTCCCCACCCTTCTAACTTAATCAGTCAGGAACTTTTGAATCCTTTTGATAAGAGTTTGCACCCTCAGAGGATGGGAGGTGGATCCCACAGACACTGACCCCTAGGCAGTGTTAGGCAAATTGAGAGACTTTGATTGGTTCTTGATTTGTGATAGACCAGCCCACAGTGAAATGAAGGAGGAACCAGAGAGATAGGAAGTGATATGGAGAAAACTGCTTATAAAAGCTAGCCAAAAGCATTTTTCTGCTTCTGCTGTGCTGGTGGCTCTTGCAGAGGATCTTGTTTTGTTTATAGTGTGTGTGCTGTTCTATTACAGAATGTGCAGTTGTTTTGTTTTTTTTTAAACCTTACCTTCTGTCTTGGAGTCAATACTGTATTGACTCCAAGGCAGAAGAGTGGTAAGGGCTAGGTAATGGGGGTTAAGTGACTTGCCCAGGTTCACACAGCTGGGAAGTTTCTGAAGTCAGATTTGAACCTAGGACCTCCTGTCTCTAGGCCTAGCTCTCAATCCACTGGACTACCCAGCTGCCCCCTTGCTGAGGATCTTCTGCATGGCACTTCTGCATTGGAGGACTTTTGCTTTGGAGGCTGAGACTCTCCTGCTCCTCTGGCTAGAGATTGGAACTTTTGTCAGAGAGTGAGCTATATTTCTTCAGAGCAGACTTAGTGTGCTGTAGGCTAGGCAATTCCCCTAACACCTTCCTACCTTTCCCTCTTTACTATCTCTACCCTGCTGTAATAAAGCTACTAAAGCTGCTAACAGCCTCATAACTTAAAGAGTTAATTTTATAAACATTGACCACAATAATTTTTTAAAAATCCTCATATTTGTCAAACTCATTTTAATTATTACACTTTTGTTATCTTTATCCAGAACCAAGATTTAGCCAAGTTGTGTACTTAGCATTCCAAGGTTGAGAACAACAGCTCTCAAGCTAACTTTTCTCCTTATCTATCTCTACTTATACACAGTTACACAGTTAATAAACAACTGGGACTAATACCTTTCTAGCATCCTAGTTATAGATACTACCTAAAAGTTTATATGAGATGACTTAATTTTACAATAAATGATAAAAAAGTAATAAATACAATTTCATCTTATTCAGAGATTGGATAAGTTATTTCTTCTACCAAGCCCTAATTTTTATCAATAACAATATGCTTCCCACTATTATAAATATTTTTATTGATCATAATAGTAAGCTAGATCTAAACTGAATAATGGTAGAATGAAATTTGGTTGCAAAATTATGCGCTTCTTTGAATAACCCTAAGCTTTTCTAAAAACTTTTTTTTTAAACATTAATTTTCTTTAGGTAAAGTTGTATGGTATGAGTTATAGAATATTAGTCTTTGATAGCCAACCAAAAACAATAGAGGGGCATATGGTTGACATGAGGAGATGAAGAACTGCATGGAAAAAGCCACATAAAGAGATGTGCAAGCCTAGAAAGAGACAATAACATAGTTTAAGGAGGTATCCATATATACTAGTGTTTGTCCCGGATAGGGTGTACTCCATGGAAATTTGTTGGCTACTTCCAGGAAAACATGATTCAATTCTGAAAGGACTTGAATGTTTAGGATGACATAAAAAATTCTGAGTATATTCTTCATCTTCAGTCTGCTTCATGACAATGGAAAGGTCAGAGATCTGCATAATTAAATAGAAATGGGAAAGTCTTGACATTTTATTTCTTATTTTAAGTCCATGTGTGATAAGTAGTGCTCCCTCCTTGGGCTTCCAGAAATGACAGACTACAAGTATATGGTAGCTAAAACACATGCATTTGGCTTAGGTGAGAATGAGCTTCAGTCTTAGACCTCAGCTTCCTTTTTAATTAGGCCTCCTTGGATCTATTGGCAGTATGTAGTTATTGTTATACATTCAATGTCAAGAGAATTCCAGAAAAGCCCACAGCAAGTTAAGCAGATCCCTCCCTTTTGGTAGATTTATGGAAGGACTTGGAAAAGAATTGCATATTCACACACACACACATAAATACATATATGTATATATGCACATATATTTATGTATATGTTTTAAATTTTAAAATATATATATATATACATATGTAATAAATACTTATATTTATTGCTGACCTAGAGTGAAGCAAGACTATCTTTCTATCTGTATGTATTCTGGGTATGCTCTTAGAGATATTTCCTTAAATGTTCACATAGCCCAATGAATTGTTCTTGCTCATTAGTTATTTCTGTCTAAAGAATACGTCACCCAGAAGAAGAGCAGTCT
Organism: Gracilinanus agilis; assembly: GCF_016433145.1. Classification (NCBI taxonomy): domain Eukaryota; kingdom Metazoa; phylum Chordata; class Mammalia; order Didelphimorphia; family Didelphidae; genus Gracilinanus; species Gracilinanus agilis. The sequence goes on from NC_058132.1 coordinate 506,460,906, forward strand.
GTCCCTGATCAGTGCTGAAAGTAGACAGATAAAATCTTACTCTCCAGTTTGAAGTGTTTTAGAGACCCTTGGAACTATAAAATGGCAAGTTTCACTCCTTGTAAGGTACTAGAATCTCTAAATCTAAAAAAAAAAAAGAAAAAAGAAAGAAAGACTTTTAAAATTAAAAATTAAAATTAAACATAATTCATAAAAATTAAACAACATGGTTTCTCTATGATGTGGTATTTTTCAGAGGAGCATAAGTTTATATCTTTAATGAGGTGTAAAGGTCATCCTGTCCAATCCCTGCATTTTATAGGCAAGAAAATGTTAAATGATTTGGCCAAAGTCACAGGAGTAGTTACTGGCAGAACCAAGATTTGAACAAGGTCATTAAACTCCAAATTTCTACTGCACTGTGCTGAACCCCTATCATTGAATGATAGTTTCATAAATTTTACATGAAATAAATTTAACACGTAGGTCAGGAGTTCCTTCCAGAATATCCTGATAGGTAGCCTATGTAAATTTTAGGGATTTTTTACTTATATGTTTCATTTCCCCTTAATGTGAAATATGGATATTTTAATATTTAGTTTATTTGCAGAGATAGCCACCAATTTCTCAGTCTGAGCATTCAGACTTACATGCTTTAAAACATGGACTAGTTTTTTTATTTATTTTTATTTTTTAAACCCTTACCTTCCGTCTTGTAGTCAATACTGTGTATTGGTTCCAAGGCAGACGAGTGGTAAGGAGTAGGCAATGAGGGTTAAGTGACTTGCCCAGGGTCACACAGCTGTGAAGTTTTTGTGGCTAGATTTAAAGACTACTTTATTTAAAAAGCAAAGTATAGCTAAATGATTTTAACCAAACTTATGAAGATTCAAGAACCTTACCACAGTGGGTCACTCATTTCCTCCACAGACATGCATTGTCCTTATGACTTAGAGTATTATCCCAGGTTGAATTTGTTGTTTATTCTTGTGTTTTACAGCTCTTCCTTCTTCCCTGTTAATTCTTTTCCTATGGTTACTCTATTCTCTACTGTCATTGTCCTCCATTCCTGGGAGGAATCACAGATACTTCTCTTTGCTGGTAATAGGTATTGTAGGTTCTTCTCACTATTATTGCTATCCTCAGCATTTCTTACTGTACTCCAGTGTTGGGCTCCATTCTAGGAGATGGTGCTAGCTTCTTCAGATACTAACTCTCATGCAGCTAGACAATGATTATCTGGGCATTTCAGCCAATAGTGGGATTTTTTTTTTAATGCTCCAGGGTATTGAGTTTCTACATTAATTTAAACCTCCTTTTACTTCATATTCAGATATTCTAGCCTCATTCTTCACACCAAAAGTTCTCTTTATTTGGTAGCAGAAATGTTTCTTTCTTAGATTGTTTGGGGACTATTTTCTACTCTATGTTATCTCATGGAAAGTCTTGAACCATTTTCCTCTTCTCTCCCAATAGAACCTGGACATTGTGCCTTCTATTTATATCAGCCCCTCCCACTGAGGCTTTTAGGATTTGGAGTCACTCCATATTCTTTCCTCTGGGGTAACAGGTATAGAAAATTAATATTGAATTGGGATATTTTCATGAAATAATTTCCCCTTTACCCACTCTCCTTTCAAGAATAGTCTGACTCTTAAGTTCAGACTGAAACAGGTTCTCCCCTAGGACTGGGTTGGGTCCTCCCTCCTATTGTTTAGATCTTGAAAGGATAAAAATTAAGGACAGGGATGACCAGCCATGGTGAACGGTGATTAAAAGTATCTCTTGCAGCTATGTTGGACTGACTGATCAGCCATGTAGCAGGGAGGATAGAGTGTGTTGGCATTCTCCTTCTTCGAACAAAAACCCACCTCTTCCTCTAATGAAGTAATGAAGGAATTAGGGGTCTCTAAGTATGCCTTCTAAATAGTTATTTACCAATCTGAGATGTCTTGGGATGTCCAAGGAGGGACTGAGTGATAAACTCATGAGAGGCATATATATTGGTCTGCATTAGAAGAGTTCATTCTCTTTTGCCCTGCTTGCTCTTTTTGGTGCCAATTTGGATAGCATCCATTTGGACTGATTAGTTTAGGATGTCTTGAGGGGTTAAAAAATAAGTTATTTAAGAAATATTACCTTTAGAGAATTTCAGTCATTACAGTTGACTTCAAGAAATGACCAGAGATTTGTCAAACAACTCTTAAAGAGAGTAGGAAGAGGTAGCTCTTGAAGTTTTTAGAGGATTCTACTACTGCATTAGTCAGTGAGAGAAGGGAATTCTCTTGTTACATAAGTATAAAGATTTTAAAAACTACTTCATTAGTCTATCAAAATTCTTTTGGGCAGGTGAATGAAGGTAGAGAAATGGTATATGTGTGTGTTGACAACGGCCAACTAGTATACATAATTTATTTGAACTTTTAAAAAACCATCGATTCTCTCTTTCTCTTTCTCTCTCTCTCTCTGTCTTTCTCTTTCTCTTTTTTCTGAGTTCAATTCTGGCCTCAAACTCTTCTTAGCTGTGTGACCCTGGGCACATCACTTAACCCCCATTTCCTAACCCTTACCATTTTTCTGCCTTGGAACTAACACACAGTATTGATTTTAAGAGGGAAGGTAAAAGTTTAAAAAAAAAAATAATGGTTGAGTGGGAAGAGGAAAGAAAAACTTCCTCCCTTAAAAAGAGTTGAGAAATGACTCCCTCTCTCTCTCTGAAGGGTTAGGCTCTTCTTTCCTATCTGGGTTTGTCTTTTCTTGACTCGCACAGCTCCCATTCTTTCTTTTTTCTTTTTTTCCTGATAATTACTTTTTTTTTTAGATTTAAATATTTTATTTTTTTAGAAAAATTTTCCATGATTCCATGATTCATGTTTTTACTTTCCCCTTCATCCCCCCTCTACCCCCCCACGTCCAATGCACATTTCCACTGGTTTTAACATGTGTCCTCAATCAAGACTTATTTACATATTATTGATAGTTGCATTGGTGTTTCGAGTCTACATCCCCAACCATGTCTGCATCAACCCGTGTGTTCAGACAGTTGTTTTCTGTGTTTCCACTCCTGCAGTTCTTCCTCTGAATGTGGATAGCATTCTTTTCCATAGATACCTCACAATTGTCCTGGGTCATTGCATTGCTGCTAGTACAGAAGTCCATTACATTTGATTTTACCACTGTGTATCAGTCTCTGTGTACAATGTTCTTTTGGCTCTGCTCCTTTCACTCTGCATCAATTCCTGGAAGTCTTTCCAGTTCACATGGAATTCCTCTAGTTTATTATTCCTTTGAGCACAATAGTATTCCATCACCAGCATATACCACAATTTGTTCAGCCATTCCCCAATTGAAGGGCATACCCTCGTTTTCCAGTTTTTTGCCACCACAAAAAGCACAGCTATAAATATTTTCGTACAAGTCTGTTTATCTATGATCTCTTTGGGGGTATAAATCCAGCAATGCTATGGCTGGACCAAAGGGTAGGCAGTCTTTTAGAGCTCTTTGGGCATAGTTCCAAATTGCCATCCAGAATGGTTGGATCAGTTCACAACTCCACCAGCAATGCATTAATGTCCGAATTTTGCCATATCCCCTCCAACATTCATTACTCTCCCCTACTATCATTTTAGCCAATCTGCTAGGTGTGAGGTGATACCTGAGAGTTGTTTTGATTTGCATTTCTCTAATTATTGGAGATTTAGAACACTTTTTCATGTGCTTATTGATAGTTTTTATTTCTTTATCTGAAAATTGCCTATTCATGTCCCTTGCCCATTTATCAATTGGGGAATGGCTTGATTTTTTATATAATTGATTTAACTCCTTATATATTTGAGTAATTAGACCCCTGTCAGAGTTTTTGTTATAAAGATTTTTTTTCAGTTTGTTGTTTCCCTTCTGATTTTGGTTGCATTGTTTTTGTTTGTACAGAAACTTTTTAATTTAATAGAATCAAAATAATTCATTTTACATTTTGTAATTTTTTCTAACTCTTGCTTGGTTTTAAAAATTTCCCTTTCCCATAGATTTGACAAGTATACTATTCTATGTTGACTTAATTTACTTATAGTTTCCTTCCTTATATTCAAGTCATTCACCTATTCTGAATTTATCTTGGTGTAGGGTGTGAGATGTTGATCTAAACCTAATCTCTCCCATATTGTTTTCCAATTTTCCCAACATTTTTTGTCAAATAGTGGATTTTTGTCCCAAAAGTTTAGCAGAGCTCCCATTCTTAAGAGCTGCCTTCCATCATGAATGACTATCTAGAGAAAATATCCTTATTTTTAAAGGACTACCAGAGAACATGGCTAAGCCTTTGGCCATTCAATAATAGGAATCTATAAGGATACAAATTTTAAATAATCATATGAAAGCATGATCAAAATCACTATAATTAGGAAATGCAAATTAAAACAACCCTAATATTTCACCATATGCCAGAAAATTAGCAAAAATAATCCAAAATGGTCATTGTTCAGTCAGGATTAAAAAGTCTTTGGGAAGTAAAGCCAAGATGGTGGTAAGGATTTATTTGAGCTTTCCCAAATTTCTCTCCAAACAACTTTTAAATAAGAGATCAAAATGAATTCTGAATTAATTGATAGAACCAACAAAAGGATGGAAGTGAAATAATTTTTCATTTGAAGACAACTTAGAAGGTCAACAGAAAAATCTGTCTCACTGGGATGAGAGAAGAAGTAGTTTAGTATAGGCTAATTCCCAGCAAGTCAGCAACAGGATATAGAGATGAATGAATTTGTGGCAGAGACTTCTAGAGCCCACAGATGGTAAGAGAGTCAGACAACTGGTCAGAAGGAGATTTTAGGGGATCCTTTGCTGGCATTGGATACAAGACTGCTGCACTATCCACAAGAGTTTTTTGGGTCAAAGTTGCAGGGCAAATAAGAGCACTGATACAGTAGAGTGTGTGGCCACAGGGAAGTGGGGGCCCTGGTCATAGTTCCATGGTAGAAAAGAATGTTCGTCATTGCTCATAGATTAGAGCACAGGCCAGGAGAACAGTAACCACACCTCTCCCTAGATCTGACCATTTTGGAAGAACTAAAAAATTATAGACATCCAGAGCTAGCTCTGAAAACAGCAACGCAAAAAAACTGAATCTTGGGATAGTGCCTCTCCAATTTGGTAGCAGAGCCCAACTTTAATATAAAGTTAAAAGTCAAGAAATAGGCTTGAAAATGAGCAATCAATGACAAAAAGAACCCTTACCATAGAAAGTTCCTATGGTGACAGGGAACATCAAAACACAAACTTAGAAGAGAACAATAAAAACAGAAGAGCTACATTCAAAGGCTCAAAGAAAAATGTGAATTGGTCTCAGGTCCAAAAAAAGAATTTCTGGAGAAGCTGAAAAAGGATTTTAAAAATCAAATAAGAAAGGTAAGTAAAAATTGGAAAAAGAAATGAGAGTGATACAAGAAAATCATGAAAAAAGAGTTGATAGCTTGGTAATGTAGGCACAAAAAGTGCTGAAGGAAATTTTAAAATAGAAGGGCTATGGGGAAACAGGCAAAGTATTTCCTAAAATAACTGATATAAAAACAAAGAAATCAATAAAACATATTTTTTTGAGAGTCCAGGGACAAAGAGATCAAGCAGCTAGATAGTACAATGGATAGAATGCTGGCCTAGAGTTACGAAGGTCTAAGCTCAAATCTTGAATCAAATATGATAATTACTAGCAATCAAGGCTTAAGGTTTGCAAATAGTTTATATATATTATTTTATTTGATCCTCACAACAACCTTATAAGAAAGGTACTATTATTCTTTCCATTTTTACAGATCAATAAACTGAGGCTGAGAGAGCTTTAGTGACTTGCCTAAGGTCACACAGCTAATTAGTGTCTGAATAAGGATTTTAATTCTTGATTCTAAGTACAATATTCCATCTCTTACCACCCAGTTGTCCACTTATTTGCTTGCTGTTTGAGTCAAGCAAGCCACTTTAGCCTTCCTGGACCTAAGGTCCTCATTTGAAGAATGAGGGATTGGATTCTATGTCTCCTCTAACTCAAATATATCTTCTTTTGGTGACTATGATCACTGGTTTGCAATGGTCAGGGAAAAATCAACAGAGGAGATAGGACATGAGCTGGGTGGATGGATGGGAATTCATATTAAATATAAAGAAGAATGCTCTGAGAATTATTAGGAATGAGATTAAGAGATGCAGGGTATAATATGGAATAATTTTTGGTGGTTTCAGAATTGATCATTGAGAGAGGATGTGAAGTTGCCTTTTCTAAGCATCTTTAAAAATAGAATTGATTTTTACTTATCTCAGATATTTTTAATTTAACCTGCCAGAAGGAAAAGGAACAGAGTAGAAGGAATCTTCAGGTTCTCCTAATCTCATGATTCTATGATTTACTTACATCTTAAAAGGAAGTGCCAATGTTTTGCATAACTGTACATGTATGATCTCTATCAAATTATTTGCCTTCTCTTTTGGGAGTAAGGAGGGAAGGGAGAGAATTTAGAACTCGGATTTTTTAAAATAAATGTTAAAATTGTTTTTACATGTAATTGGAAAGAAGAAAATATTTTTAAAAAGAAAAGAAGAGCCAAATTCTTAATAACTTTGGCAAATATTGGGAAATGTCTGTAGACTTTCTCAGGTGCTATATATAATCTACCACCATTTACGGCTGCCTGTATAAAAGTTTCCTAAAGTTCTATTAACAGTGAATCATCTATGTACAATGGAGATATTCCTGACATCTCTGATATACTTCACAAGTCCTAGAGGAAAATATGTCCTTGTTTCTCAGTATTGTGATTACCTATGAGGTCATTGAGAAAATCTCTTTTTTTAAAACTATTGTTTTTATTTAATTTGCTAGAACTGCATTTTTAGATCTGTTGTTGGCAGGGGCTACAACATTATTTTTAAACATTATAGCATACTTGACATTGTCATTATGAAAACCCAATATAAGACTATTTTCAATCCTGTTCTGATATTGATTTAAGATTCATTAGACCATTTACTCTTTGCCCCAACCAGATGCTAAGAGGAACTTGGCAGTAGTCATGAAGGACACAGTCCCTAGGTGAACTGGTATTTACCTAGAAAAAAAACACAAGTTTAATATTTCATCCAAATTTCTTCTTGATTTTTTTTCTCAGAGAAAATACCTAAGCATATTGAGGAAAATAACCAGAACATCAACAATAAAAATAAATTTTGAATAATATGCAAATTTCCTATTCTATCTTAGTGGGAACTGATCCTTCATTTAAATGTTTAATTTAGATTTAAATAATAAATAGGAATTTCCTTTTCATATAAGGTGAAAAGATGTGAATAGAGTAGGACTCTAATATAATATGGCTGATTATTTAAATATATTAGACACAAGTCTCATTGCCTCTGAGGACCAGGATTCCCCTGTCCTACCTCTCATTCGATAGGGGCTGCATGATCTTATAATGGATAAATGGTTCAGAATATGCTTAAAGATATAATATCTGATGACCCTGGAAGATAGCTTTTGCCATTAGTCCTTTGTTGTTGTTTGCCCTATGTTTTCAAAAGAGGACCAATAATATCATGGAGTGGAGGTAAGAACTAGATTTAAGTGAGACTCAGCAGAGAGCATGGCCAAAGAAAAGTAAAGAGCAGGGACTTCAAATTAAGAAGGCAAAAAGGGAGACCTCACCTCTAATGAAGGGGAAATTAAGGCAATCATTAAAAACTATTTCGCCCAATTATATGGCAATAAATATAACAATCTAGCAGATATGGATGAATACTTACAAAAATATAAACTGCCTAGATTAGCAGCAGAAGAAATAGAATACCTAAATAATCCTATATCAGAAAAAGAAATTGAACAAGCCATCAAAGAACTCCCTAAGAAAAAATTGCCAGGGCCTGATGGATTCACAAGTGAATTCTATCAGACATTCAAAGAGCAACTAATCCCAATACTATACAAATTATTTGATATGATAAGCAAAGAAGGAGTCCTACCAAATTCCTTTTATGACACAAATATGGTACTGATTCCAAAGCCAGGGAGATAAAAAACAGAGAAAGAAAACTACAGACCAATCTCTCTAATGAACATAGATGCAAAAATCTTAAACAGAATACTAGCAAAGAGACTCCAGCATGTAATTAAGAAGATCATCCACCATGATCAGGTGGGATTTATATGCAAGGTTGGTTCAACATTAGGAAAACCATCCACATAATTGACCATATCAAGAGTCTATCAAACAAAAATCACATAATTATCTCAATAGATGCCGAAAAGGCCTTTGACAAAATACAGCACCCATTCCTATTGAAAACACTGAAAAGTATAGGAAAAGAAGGACCTTTCCTAAAAATAATAAACAGTATATACCTAAAACCATCAACAAGCATTATATGCAATGGGGATAAATTAGAAGCCTTCCCAATAAGATCAGGTGTGAAACAAGGATGTCCATTATCACCTCTATTATTCAACATAGTACTAGAAACACTAGCAGTAGCAATTAGAGAAGAAAAAGAAATTGAGGGTATCAAAATAGGCAAGGAGGAGACTAAGCTATCATTCTTTGCAGATGATATGATGGTATACTTAAAAAATCCTAGTGAATCAACTAAGAAGCTTGTAGAAATAATCAACAACTTTAGCAAAGTTTCAGGATACAAAATAAATGCACATAAATCATCAGCATTTCTATACATTTCCAACACATTAGAGCAGCAAGAGGTAGAAAGAGAAACACCATTTAAAATCACCATAGACAATATAAAATACTTAGGAATCTATCTACCAAAACAAACACAGCAATTATACAAAAACAACTACAAAACACTTTCCAAACAAATAAAACTGGATCTAAACAATTGGAAAGCCATTGGCTGCTCATGGGTAGGACGAGCTAACATAATAAAAATGACAATTCTACCCAAATTAATTTACCTATTTAGCGCCATACCTATCAAACTACCAAAAAACTTCTTTACTGAATTAGAAAAAAACTATAACAAATTTTATTTGGAATAACAAAAGATCAAGAATATCAAGGGAAATAATGAAAAAAAATGTGAAGGAAGGGGGCCTAGCAGTACCAGATATTAAACTATACTATAAAGCAGCAGTCATCAAAACAATATGGTACTGGCTAAGAGACAGAGGGGAGGATCAGTGGAATAGACTTGGGGTAAATGACATCAGCAAGACAGTATATGATAAACCCAAAGAGCCCAACTTTTGGGACATGAATCCACTATTTGACAAAAACTGCTGGGAAAATTGGAAAACAATATGGGAGAGATTAGGTTTAGATCAACATCTCACACCCTACACCAAGATAAATTCAGAATGCGTGAATGACTTGAATATAAAGAGGGAAACTATAAATAAGTTAAGTGAACACAAAATAGTATACCTGTCAGATCTCTGGGAAAGGAAAGACTTTAAAACCAAGCAAGAGTTAGAGAAAATTACAAAATATAAATTAAATGGTTTTGATTATATTAAACTAAAAAGCTTTTGTACAAACAAAAACAATGTAGTCAAAATCAGAAGGGAACAACAACAAATTGGGAAAATATCTTTATAACAAAAAACTCTGACAGGGGTCTAATTACTCAAATATACAAGGAGTTAAATCAATTGTATAAAAAATCAAGCCACTCCCCAATTGATAAATGGGCAAGAGACATGAATAGACAATTTTCAGGTAAAGAAATCAAAAGTATCAATAAGCACATGAGAAAGTGCTCTAAATCTCTAATAATTAGAGAAATGCAAATCAAAAAAACTCTGAGGTATCACCTCACACCTAGCAGATTGGCTAAAATGAAAGAAGGGGAGAATAATGAATGCTGGAGGGGATGTGGCAAAATTGGGACATTAATGCATTGCTGGTGGAGTTGTGAACTGATCCAGCCATTCTGGCTGGTAGTATGGAATCATGCTCAAAGGGCTATAAAAGAATGCCTGCCCTTTGATCCAGCCATAGTATTGCTGGATTTATACCCCAAAGAGATCATAGATAAACAGACTTGTACAAAAATATTTATAGTTGTGCTTTTTGTGGTGGCAAATACTGGAAAACGAGGGTATGCCCTTCAATTGGGGAATGGCTGAACAAATTATGGTATATGCTTGTGATGGAATACTATTGTGCTAAAAGGAATAAAACTGGAGAAGTTCCAGGTGAACTGGAAAGACCTCCGGGAACTGATGCAGAGCGAAAGGAGCAGAGCCAAAAGAACATTGTACACAGAGACTGATACACTGTGGTAAAATCGAATGTAATGGGCTTCTGTACCAGCAGCAATGCAATGACAGAGGGCAGTTCTGAGGGATTTATGGTAAAGAACGCTACCCACATTCAGAGGAAGAACTGCAGGAGAGGAAACATATAAGAAAAGCAACTGCTTGAACGCATAAGTTGGGGTGGACATGATTGAGGATGTAGACTTGAAACTACCACACCAATGCAATTACCAACAATTTGGAAATAGGTCTTGATCAAGGACACATGACAAAACCATTGGAAATGTGTGTCGGCCATGGGTGGGAGGAATGCGGGGGGTGAAGGGGAAAGTGGGAGTATGAATCATGTAACCATGTTAAAAATGAATATTAATAAATGTTTAAAATTTAAAAAAAATTAAGAAGGCAAAATGAATGGTCTTAGGAGAACCCAGCTCTGTCATAAACACCCAAGCAAAGATATAAATGGGCATTAGACCAGTGATCCAGAAGACCAAAGGAAAGCCCTGAAAATTTCCAAAGCTCCCTCTAGGACTGCCTAAGAAGATGAACAGAAACCTGTAGATGCTCAGAAAAGGCTAACAATAGACATAGGGAGTGGATTAGGGGTAGAAGTCAGTAGAAACTCTAGTAAACCAGGTCTAAATCCTGTGGAGTATGAGCAGGAATGCCCAAGGAGGTTGATTTAGTGAAAAGGACCTTACACCTGTGTAATCTTTATGGTGAAAAGATGTGTCTATGGTTAACAATTCTGCATCCATAAAAACTCGTTTGGGTGAGGGGTTGGAAGCCAGTTAAGCCTCCACTAAATGGGGCCTATAAGAATAAATAGAGCCAGCTACCAAATGTTAATGATAGAAGGGGGAGAGAGAGAAAGTCTATATGGGAGACTCTCTTCCAGCTCTCCCCTCAGGGCTGAATATGCACTGCCAAGACTTTGAGGGGGGTCACCCCGAAACTGGGTGACCTGGATGGTCATGCCACCCCACAGGAGTTCGGGACAAGGCTTCTCTATAAGATGAGGTATTGGATACCCCAATCCGATTCTGAATGAGGGCGGGGTTCATACAAGCCTCCCCTGAGGTCAGAAAAACTTCACAGTGGGTGGTCTGGCTCCAAGATGGAGGCAGCCAGACCAAGCTGTGATTCTCCTCCCCCTCATTGTTCCACAGGCACTCTGGAATGCTATCTGACTAGTGAATGGCTTTTATGAATCACAATTCAGGGATTGGAGAAAGGCGTGAAGGGCAGAGGGATTTTGGGGTGCCCTTTTCTCTGTTTCTATGAGGCCCGTTACTTGGATGGGAACCTTTGGGGTTCCCACTCCTAAGCGTCTCCCCTCGCCTCTTCTCCTATTTCTATTACTATTTCTATTTCTATCCTTTCTATAATTGCAAGTCAAACTGGAAAGGGTCTCTCAGCAAGGTTGGGTAATGGGAGAAGGAGTCTAAGTGATCACTCCCAAAATGGAGTCCAGATACTTAGCTGATTCTATGTTTGAAGTCTTGCTGGGTAAGAAGCAATGGGATGCCTTTGACCAGGGAATCCAAGTTTCAACGTCCAAAGAAAGATCCTCAGAAAGCCCTCAGGACCGGATTCGAGGTGAGATGTTCTCCTCCTCCCTCTCTCAGTCCTCCAATAGAAATTCCTCCTTTCTCCTTCTTCCTCCTGAGCAATTACCCAGAATTCTCTCTGATGCCAACTGTCAGTAACTGTCATTAATGGCCTTCTTCTGGCTCTTTTTGTACCATTCCCCATTCTTACAGGCCTAGACAGATAAGTGACACAAGATAGAGTATCAGGCCTAGAGTCAGTAAGACTCATCATCAGTTCAAATCTGCTTAGATATTTTCTGTGTGACTCTGGGCAAGTCATTTAACCCTGTTTGCCCCAACTCCCCATCTGTAAAATAAGCTAGAGAAGGAAATGGCAAAACCATTCCAGTATCTTTGCCAAGGAAACCCCAAATGAGGTTATGCAGTCAGCCATGACTTAAATGAATGAACAACAACAATAAAGTATACAGGGAAAGCCAAAGGAAAGTGAAACCTCCCATTAAGAGGACCCGAAACCAGCAGGATCTTGGAACTGGCCTGTCAGAACTTCATCAAGAATCAGAGTCAACCCCAAACAGGTTACTAACTATATGAAGAGATAGAGCATGCATTCAGAATCATAGTAGGAGGAAAGACAAGCCCAATCAGTAGACACATGATTGATTGACTTAAAGGAAGTCTGATACCTAAATAATCAAATATGATTGGGACTTATTAGGACTACCACGAGAAATAGAACCAATTCCTGATCCCTATTTGTGAAAGGAGAAAGAAATGGAGACCAACTAAGGTTAACACCCATATTGGGCCACCAGAAAAAGCCAGGGATTACAGAAGTAGGAAATTTCAAGTTTCAGCCCCATTTAGAGCTCTAGAGATAGGGGCATTCATATTATAGAGCCACGATGGTGAACCTATGGTACACATGCCAGAGATGGCACGCCTAGGCCTCTCTGTGAGCACACATGCCAAGGACCCAGTGCCCCAAGGACCCCATGTGCCTGTCCCTACGGCACAGGGTTCCACCAGAGTTCCTAACTAGAAAGCTGGAGGGAGGCCCAGCTGGACTGCTCCCCTCCCCATTTCCCCTATAGGAGTTGGTCAGCTGGTCTCTTCCAGATAGCATCCCTTGAAGGACTAGATTGCCCCACCCCATTCAGAATACAAAGGCCTCTTAATTGCCTTTGGACCAAATGAGTCAGAAACAACATGTCTTTACTATCAGAAGCAACCAGGGTCTTTACAGTACAAAGTATTTTAGTGATTTTGAGCTGTGTCTTTTGAGTTTGTACTTTAAACATGTTCAAAACTGTAGTCTATTGATTTAGGAATAAGTTTTATGAACCACAGGCTCAGAATGTGGTCTCTGGGGGGACCTAGACACTTTACTTGGTCTGAGGGGGTGGAATGGGGGCAGGGCCCGGCACTCCATCTCTAAAAGGTTCCCCATCACTGCTATAGAGGAACAAAACCAAAGATGGCCCAGCCAAACTATCTAAAAGTACAGAAAGGGGCAAATCTTGCCTCTGGCAGAAAGTCTCAGTCCAAAAACTGAAGTTGGAGATATGAGTGAACAGAAGAAAACTCCAAATTGAATGAATACTATGGGTTAGGAGAAGTAAAAAAGATTAACTCTATGATAGGTTCAAATAGAACCCCCTTAAAAAGAGGTTAAGAGAAATAAAAAAGAGTAACTATGATAGATTCAAATAGAACCCCCTCAAAAAGAATAGCATGACTATAGGACTCTCAAGGAAGAGTGAGTCAGGAGAATTGAAGCAAGAGATAAAAATGAAATTAGAGTTTTTGAGAAAATAATTTAAAGGAGAAAAAAAGAGTTTCAAATGGAAGAATTGAAGTTTGTACACAAATCAAATACCCTTTTTATTGAACATAATGCTCAAAGAGATTAAAGACAGAAATTAGTCATATGTACAAAAATATTTACAGAAGCACTTTTTGTTGAAAAAAAAGAACTAAAAACAAAGTGTTTTTCAGTTTGCAAAATATTGAACAACTTATAGTATATAGATGCAATAGATCATTATTATGTTGAAATAAATAGCTAAAGGAACAGATTCAGATCCCCAGGAGTACTTATATGAACTGATCCAGAGTGAAGTGAGAAGAATGAGAACAATTTATATGACTATAGCATAGTAAAAGAAAACAACTCTGAAAGACTTGAGAATTCTGATTGTATTATCCAATCATTATACCAGAAAATTGAGAACAAAGCATACTCCTAGGCAGAGAAATGATAGATTGTAGATTCAGAAGGAGACACACATTTTCAGACATGGATAATACATGAATTTGTTATATTTTTTGTTAAAGTGGAAGGCTTTTAATTTGGTACAGGAAATTACAGGGTGTGGAGAGTGGAAAGGATAATGATATTAAAGCAAAAAAAAGTTAGGAGTGTTAAGGAAAGAGAAGAATTATACAGAAGAGAGAAGAAGGAAATTCAAAAGAAGATACCAACAGTAAGGCAGTGTTGGTACTACCGTGTTTAGTTTTCGCGTAGATGTGTGTATGTGTGTGTGTATACCAGTGTACATATGTGCATATGTATATATATACACATGTATATATATATTGTTTATGTAATCATAAATTCCTGTTTGGTTTTTAACATGTATTACATATATTTAAAACCACATATATTTATATGCTAAAAGCTTAGTTATATACAATAGAGATTTATGGTTTCATAAACAATCCTCTTCCCATTCTTTGATATGGAAATTTTCATGTTTGTTGATATCTGTTGTAAGAGGCATAAGTTTAAAAGTAGGTGTGTAAGTAGGCTAGGAAAAGCCTTAGCTGGAGGTCATGGACATTCTGAATGGAATGCAGGGGAAGGAGGAAGGAAGTGGCTTGTGCCTGAGAAGGACTCCATGGTGGTTGGCACAAACTATTGCTGACCCTGGGAGATCTCAGAGCTAGGGGAGTTGTATCCAGATTCCCTGGGATCCTGAGAGTGGTGAAGGCTTACAGCAGAGGACATAAGATGTGCAGAACAGCACCAAGTAGGGAAGTGGTTTGTGATCTGGTGGACAGCATTGCAAACTCACTCTCCCTACCTGGATACCTTGGATCGCCTGTTCTGGTGGAGTTGACTCCTGGCATCCTGAAACCATCCCTGGATTAGCCGTGAGATCCCAAGTAAAGCCAACCTCAGGTCCTCAGCTAAGCTGACCAAACCTGGCTGGAACCAGGTTGAGAGGAACTTTTCCCTTGTGACTCCAGTACAGCTTTCTTTGGGCCCTGTCTTGCTTAGATCATAGGAGAGTGTAGTCAAGTCCTTCCCCTGCCCTGTGGTTTGCCCTTAGCTTTTAAGTGTAATAAACCCTATTCCCATCCTTAATCTTAGTTTGTCCTTGATTAAATGTGTTGCCTTAATTTATAAACTCCTGCCTTTACTTTGCTGATTACCATAGGCCTAGTCTTGGTGCTTCAGAGTAGCAGTTGGACCTAACAGCCAATTCAGTAACAGACACCCCTTTGCTGCTAAACTTTAGTCTCCCTACTTGTTGGGCCCCTTCCTGTCATTCCTGTCTCTCTCACCCACATGGACCCATATTTACTGTTCAAGGCACCTTTCCCTGGTTTCTCCCTAACACTATTAAGTTTGTAATAAAAATGCAGAGTACTTCAAAGATTCAGAACTACATCTCTCCTGATTTCATTCTCAGTGAAGGGATCAAGTAGGAGATCACATAAAAGGCAGCTACAAGGACTCCAACTATTGGTTTGTTCCTCCTAACCTTCAAAAGTCACTTGGCTCCTCCCTCACTCCATCCTCACCCATAAATTCTCTATAGTCTGAAATGTATTGAAGCCAGTTCCATTTGACCAGACTACTAAAATGTTATAGAGCAATGCTATAGAAATAGTTAACCTAGATTTTAACAAATGATCTCACGCTTTTCTTGTGTAAAAGATAGAAGGGAGATATGGGCTAGACACTCCTCAGATTCAAAGCATAACTATTTATGATTGTCTTATCATATTGGTTAGTGGTGTCTGGGGGAGTGCTTCCAGGGT
Organism: Gracilinanus agilis; assembly: GCF_016433145.1. Classification (NCBI taxonomy): domain Eukaryota; kingdom Metazoa; phylum Chordata; class Mammalia; order Didelphimorphia; family Didelphidae; genus Gracilinanus; species Gracilinanus agilis. Next base: position 506,476,743 of record NC_058132.1, read on the forward strand.
TTTGTTCCACATGCTTGACCTGATATTATTTACCTCTTTTTAAAAAAATCAGTGACAAGATAGATTATAGATGGAATGCTCATCAAATCTGCAGATGACACAAAACTGGTAGAAATGCTGGAATCCAATCAGAATCCAAAAAGACCTTTATAAGCTAGAACATTAGGCTAACTCTAAGAAGATAAAATTCAATAAGGAATAATATAAAGTCTTACATTTGGATTTTTAAAAAATCTTTCACAAGTACAAGAAAGGTGAAGGTATGGTTAGACCACAAATTCTTTGAAAAATATCTAGTGGTTTTAGTGACCGCAAGCTCAATGTGATTTAGCAGTATGATGTGGCAGCCGAAGACAGCTAATGGGACCTTAGACTAAATTAATTAGGCATAGTTTCCAGGAATAGAGATACGATGGTCCCACTGTACTCTGTTCTGGTTAGACAATGTCTGGTAAATTGTGTTCACTTCCTGGCCATGCAGTTTAGGAAGGACATTGATAAGGTGAAACATCCAGAGGAGGGCTACTAAGATAATAAAGGGCTATGAGAATCAGTTAAAGGAACTAAAGAGAAAAGACCCAGGGAGGATATGAAGAATTTGAGGGACCATCATCTGTAAGAGGGATTAGACTTATTCTATTTGTTCCCATAGAGTATAACCAAGAGCCATGGATAGAAATAATAAAGAAACAGGTTGAGGCTTGATGCCTGAGAATACATCCTAATAATTGGAATCATCCATAGGTAGAATGATTGTGTCAAGAGGTAGTGAGTTCTTCAAGATGAGGCTGGATAATCACTTTTGGGTATGGGGTGGGTTAGAGGGTCACTAAGGTCCCTTCCAATTCTAAAATTCTGTGATTCAACAGCAGGGCAGAATCTAGCTTTAGTCAGTCACTATCTAAATTTTTACTCATTAGAGGAAGGGAAGGGTGAAGGAATAAGTATTTATAAAGTTCTTACTATATGCCAGGCACTATGCTTAGTGCTTTTTATTTTTATTTTTACAAATATCTCATTTGATCCTCACAAAAAACCCACTGTGAGGTAGATGCTATTATTGTCTCCATTTTATAGTTTAGGAAACTAAAGCAAACAGATGTTGAGTGACTTGCCCAAAGTCACACAGGTCGTGTCTAAGGTGAGATTTAAATTTAGACCTTCCTGACTTCAGGACTGGCACTCTATCCACTGTGCTACCTGGCTGACCTTCTCTCTTCTCTCTGCATTTCTCATGGAAGCAGAACTTCTGGGATATCTTTTCTGGGCTCTAGGCTATTTCTGCCACTGTCTTATAGAACTTGCCCCTCCATTTCTTTTTTTCAATTGTGCTTCACTCCCAGAACAATGGCAATTCCTGCAAGTGACAGAAAGGACACTATCCCATGGTAATATCCTGCCCATGTTCCTAATTAATCTCTAAGGAGAGAAGAGTTTCTGATGACAAGGCCTTTCCAAGATAGCCTACATAAGTATTTCTGAGATGGCAGCTGTAAGAACCTCTGCTCTGTCAACCTTGGGATGTTTGAAAATTCTAGGGGCAGCTGGATGGCTCAGAGGATAGAAAGCCAGACCTAGAGACAGGAGGTCCTGAGTTCAAATCTAGCCTGAGACACCTCCTAGCTATGTAACCCTGGGCAAGTCACTTAACCCCAGTTGTTTAGCCCTTGTCTTTTGCCTTGGAACCAATACTTAGTATTGATTCTAAGACAGGAGGTAAGGGTTTTAATTTTTTTAAATGCAATTAAAAATTGTTCACATCTGTGCCCTTCTTGCCCCATTCTACCCATATCCAATATAGCTCTGTATTTGTGTCTGAATTTCTTCCTATCATCATGTGCTTTACTGATCATAGCTTGTATTTGGTTTGGAAATTCATCTTTTGGGGGGCCTGGGAAGGAATTTATCTTTGAGAAGGGCAGCTAGATGGCTCAATGGATAAGGAACTAGGCCTAGAGTTGGAAGGTCCTGGGTTCAAATATGACCTCAGATATTTCCTAGCAGACTGATTGCAATAGAAGGGATTTTAAAAGAATGGTAATTGTTATTTGAAACTAAGAGAAAGATTTTTGTAGGGCAGTGAGGGAGGCTTTTTCATAAAGAACAGGTATAAGGCAAGACTTTCTTTTTTTGTTGTTTATTTTTTAATAATAAATTTCCACGTAAGTTTTCCAAAGTTATATAATCCATATTTTCTTCCTCACTCTTTCCCTCCCCTCCTCTCAGAACTGACAAGCAATTCATTCTGAGTTATACATGTATTATCATGCAAAGCATATTTCAATATTATTCATCATGAATAATCTTATAATGTAATATATAATGTAAGTGAATAATCTTATAAAACCAACTCCTCCCAAGAAATGTACCCAAATAAACAAGTGATAAATCATGTTTTCATCTGCATTTCAATTCCAGCAGTTCTTTCTCTGGAGGTGGATGGTATTCTTTTTTCTAAGTCGTTCAGAATAGACTTGGATCATTGTACTGCTTTGAGTAGCAAAGTCTTTCACATTTGATTGTTCCACAATATTGCAATTACTGTGTATAATGTTCTGCTGGTTCTGCTTATTTCACTCCGCATCAGTTCGTGTAGGTCTTTTCAGCTCTTTCTGAAATTATCCTGTTCATCATTCCTTATAGCACAAAAGTATTCCATTGCCATCACATACCACAATTTGTTCAGCCATTACCTAATTGAGGGGCATCCCTTTAATTTCCAATTCTTTGCCACCACAAAAAAGAGAGGCTATAAATATATTTGTACAAATATATCCTTTCTTATCTTTTTAAAAATTTTTTTTTATTTTTTAGAAAAAATTTTTCCATGGTTACATGATTTATGTTCTTATTCTCTCCCCACCTCCCACCCCCCAACAACCGAAGCGCATTTCCACTGGTTTCTTCATGTGTCATCTATCAAGAACTATCCTTTCCTTAGACAACATAAAATACTTAGGAATCTATCTACCAAAACAAACACAGGAATTATACAAAAACAACTACAAAACACTTTAAAAACAATTGGAAAAACATTGATTGCTCATGGGTAGGACGAGCTAACATAATAAAAATGACCATTCTACCCAAATTAATTTACTTATTTAATGCCATTCCTCTGAATCCCAGTCCTGGATTGTTTTCTCTCATGCCCATGTACACTGGGCCAAGAGGAGGAAAAGGCATAATTATTTCTTAGTGCCACCTTCAGATAGACCCACTTCTGCAATCATTCAGAAACCTTTCTTCCTTTGAGATACAGATCTCAGTTGCCAGCCTTAGGTTATTTTTACTCCTTTTTCAAGGAAATTAGCACCTGGGGCACAACCTTAATCTCTCTAACACTGCTTTTATATTTGGCAAATTGAACATAAATGCTGTCTCCTCATAAAATTTTGTTTCTCAACCTATCCATCTCCTCCATTCCTGTGTGCTAAACCTTAATTCCACTCCAGACAAGCAGAGGGAAAAATCATACACTTGATCTCCAACATTCATAATTGGATAACTTAATGATCCAGATTTCTAGTGTTCCTCTCTCAGACCATTCATTACCTACCATCCTTCCAGATCATTTTCTACCTCACTTTTCCTAAATCCACTCTTCATTCTAATGACATCCATTCACCAGCCCTCTATCACCTTTCCCAGGTCATCACCACTGGACACACTTCTCTCTCCCTTCAGAATTATGATCCTATAGCTAAACTTTTTAACCTTATCCTATCCTCAAATCTCTTATCACTTTGTTCTATGTCTCACCTAACCTTGGACCTGGATTACCTCATCATCCAAACATTTCTTACTCTTATATGAATTCTGCTAAATGATTCTGGAAGAAGTTAGACCACCATGACAACCAGACATATTAGAAATATATTCTATGTAATAACTAGACTCATGATTTATTGGCACCATAAAACAAGAAATCATCAGAGGAAAGTGTTCTGATATCCTCAAACAAGAGGGGAAAATAGAAATTGAAAGAATGTATCAATTGCCTCCTAAATGATGCTCAAAATAAAATAGACTGGAGTATTATAGTCAAATTCCAGAACTTGCAGGTCAGTAAAAAAGTACTATAGGCAATCAGAAGGAAACAATTCAAGCCACAGTCAAGATTACATAGGACCTAGCAGCTTCTATATTAAAGGACTAGAAGGCATAGAATATGATATTCCACAAGGCAAAAGATCTAGGATTACAAATAAGAATCACTTACCCATCAAAACTGACCATAATCTTCTAGTGGGAAAATTGATATTTAACAAAATAGAGGAATTGCAGGCATTCCTAACAAAAAATGGAGCTGAAAATAAAATTTGATTAGCAAATTTGGCATTCAAGAGAAGCATAAAAAGGTTAACAGAGAAGTGAAAACTTATGGGTTTCAATAAGGTTAAATTAATTACCTACCTAAGTTCCTACATGGGAAGGTGATAACTAATATATTAATGATTTCTATGCTATTTGATATATATATGTCTGCATATATATATTTAGTACTCAAGATACTTAAGGTACTTAAGACACTTAAGAACTTTATCACTATTTGGACAGTGAGGAGTACACAAAGAAAGAAGAAAGGGAGTAAATTGAATACGATAGGTATGAATAAACTTCAAGAGATGAGTAAGAAGAACACATTGGAAAAAGAGAAAAGGAAAGCTAGAAGGGATAAACTATCTCACATGAAGAGGCACCTAAGAGTCAGTATAGTGGAAAAGATGTAGGGAAGGGGTGGCATGCAATGTTTCATTAGAATTAGCTCAAAATAGGAATAACATCCACCCTTAGTCATCTATAGGAACATACCTTACATTTAGGGAAGCAGGAAGAGAGGGAGAAGAAGACAAGAGAAGGGGATGGAAAAAAGGGAAAGTAAATTGGAAGAGGCAGTGGTCAGAATCAAAACATTTGTAAATCAGGAAAGACTGAAAAGAGAGAGACAGAGAATGATAAACAGGGGCAACATAAGATGGAGGGAAACATGCAGTTAATAATCATCACTGTGAATATGAATGGGATAAACACTCTTAAAACAGAAGAAGATAGAAGAGTGGATTAAAAACCAGAATCCTACAATATGCTGTCTATAAGAAACGTATTCAAAGCAAGGAGACACACAGATAGTAGAATATATTGTGCCTCATGTAAAAAAAAAAAAGCAGGGGTAGCAATCATGATCTCAGAAAAAGCAAAAGTAAAAATCAATCTAAAGAGATAAAGAAGGAAATTACATCCTAATAAAAGACACTAAAGACAAGGAAGAAATATCAATATTAAGCATACATTAACCAAATGACATACCATCCACATTCTTAAAGAGGTTATATAAGTTACAAGAGGAAATAGTAAAACTATGGCAAGGGAGAACATCAACCTTCTCCTCTCAGAATTAAATAAATCTAACCCAAAACTAAATCATAAAGAAGTTAAGGAGGTAAATAGTAATGTATAAAAGTTTGATATGATGCAGTTTTGGAGAGAACTGGAAGGGGATAGAAAGGAACATACATTTTTCTCAGCAGTGCATGGCACCTTCATAAAAATTGTCCATATAATCTGGCATAAAACCTTACAAAAAATATAGAAAAGCAGAACTATTAAATGCATCCCTTTCAGACCATAACATCATAAAAATTACATTCAACAAAAGGCAGCAGAAAGACTAAAAATTAATTGAAAACTAAATAATCTTATCCTAAAGAATGAATGAGTCAAAGAAGGAATCATAGAACCAATCAATAATTTCATTAAAGAGAATAACAATGAGGAAACAACATATCAAAATGCAGCCAGAACTATTTTAGGGGGAAATTAATATCTCTAAATGCTTACATCAATAAAATAGAGAAAGAGCAGATCAGTGAATTGGGCATACAACTAAAACAAGTAAGAAAAAAAAATTAAAAATTGCCAACCAAACCCCAAATTGGAAATCTTGTAACTTAAAGTAGAGATTAATAAAATTGAAAGTAAGAAAACCACTGAACTAATAAATAAGACGAAGAGCTAGTTTTGGGGGGGATATCAAAGGAATTGGTTAAATTAATTTTAAAAAGGAAAAAAATTATTTATTACCTGTAACAAAAATGAAAAAAAAAGAATTCATAACCAACGAAGAACAAATTAAAGCAATTTTAGCAGTTACTTTCCCCAATTATATGCCAATAAATCTGAATAAATGAAATGAAAAATTACAAAAACATAAACTGCCTATATTAACAGAAGAGGCAATAGAATAAACAAGGGCATTTCAGAAAAAGAAGTTGAATAAGCCATCAATGAATTCCCTAAGAAATAGCTCCAGGGCTGATGGATTCACAAGGGAATTCTGCCAAACATTCAAAAAACAATGATTTCTTATGCCACATAAACTATTTGCAAAAATAAATGGAGAAGGAATTCTTCTAAATTCCTTTCATGATACAAATATGGTACTGATATTTAAAGAAGGAAGAGCAAAAACAGAGAAAGAAAACTATAGACCAATCACCCTGACAAATATTGATGCAAAAACTTAAAATAAAATACCAGCAAGAATACTACAGCAATATATCACAAGGATTATTCACCAAGATCAGGTGAGTTTTATACTAGGAATGAAGGAATTATTCAATATTAGGAAAACTATCAGCTATAAAAGGGGAAAATGGGAAAGATTATTTGTTAATCTTTAAGTCACTATGTAAATACTTACCTGCTGCTACCATTACTACTACTACTACTACTGCTAGCACTAGTGCTACTCAAACCCCATCTACTACCATTATCACTACTGTTACTAGTACCATTAACACCACTACCATTACTGTTAAATAAATGGTGTCTATCATTAGGTGCAAGGGATTCTCCAAGGTGCTCAGCTACTGTCTTCTAGGGAAACTATTACATTGCTAAACCATCAAAGTTTCTTTTTATTTTCTTTTTTTAAATTTATTATTAGTGTTTCTAATTTTTCTTTTTAAAATTTATTATTAGTGTTTCTAGTCCAAAAATGGAAAAGGTACCTAGTATTACAGCCCTCATTTGGAATATACTTTTCTTTTTTGCTATAAGAAATATTGGGAGTTTTCAACTCAGGGAGCAAGAGAAGAAATGCCATGAAACCAAGGCAATACAAAATGATGTTGGACAGCTTGGAAGAGACATAGGACATCTAATTAGCTAAGTTGACAAAAAAAGGAAAATGACAAATACTAGAGAGGATATCAGAGGGTGAGGGGAAGATGAGGAAAGGTACATTAATGTAATGTCAGTGGAGCTGTGAATTGATCCAGACAGGGAAAACAATTTGGAATTATGTTTGAAAAGTTATTAAACTGGACTTGCCCTTTGACCCAGTGATATTACTCCTAACTTTATACTCCAAATATTACAAAGAAAAAGGAAAAGGACCCATATGTACAAAGATATTTTAACAGAAATTTTTGTGGCAAAAAAACTGGAAGCTGAAGCGGAGGATAATAATTAGGAAATTGCTGAACTGATTGTGGTATATGAATGTGTTGGAATACTATGTGTTTTGTAAGAAATGACAAAAGGGTTAGTTTCATAGAAAGCTGGAAAAACTTACATGAACTGATGCAGAGGGAAATGAGGAGAATCAGGAGAGGAATTTATATAGTATTATAAAAACAAATAACTTTGAAAGACTTAAGGACTCTGATCAAAACAATGACAAAATACAATTACAGGGGTGTCATGAGGACATATGTATACACATTCTACAGAGAAATGATGGATCAGAGACATTTTAGTGGGAAGGCATGACCAATATGTTTTTTTTTAATCATACACTTTTGTTTAAAAGCTTTTTAAAATCCATTTCATTTTCAGCTTTTGGGGAAAGAGAAAAGGCAGATTTGTTCATTGGAAAAAAATAGCAATTAAAAAAAAGAGAGACAACGAATTTCAATGATGATGACATTATTTCTTGCTGCTGGCAGTCAGTTTCACCCACTCCACTTCGTGATGCACCACCTGTGGCTAGATAAGGTCAAAGTGATTACACAGATGAAGTACAGGAAATACCAACCCTCTAGAGCAGGGGTCAGCAACCTTTTTGGCCGTGAGAGCCATAAACGCCACATTTTTTAAAATGTAATTTCGTGAGAGCCATACAGTGCTCACAGTGTGCGCTCCTGTAACAGTGCCTGAAAAAAAATGGACTTTATGGCTCCTGCAGAAAGAGCCATATCTGGCCCTCAAAAGAGCCAGATATGGCTCCAGAGCCATACCCTGCTCTAGAATTTTAATTTTGTGAGCTGAGTTGTGAGTTGAGACTTTCACTCCAGTGTCTCTGTAATCACTCCACAGGACCAGTCCTTTGGGAAGCATGAGTCGAGAATCCTATGGGAATTGAATTGTTATCCTACTTAGCCTCATCAATGGAGTTCTCAAAATGTTTGTTGCTTATGGCTCCTAGATCCCAGACTCATCCAATGTCTGGAGAAACACAAAGGATTTACAAGAACAGCAATAAAACTGCTTACTAGATGTTTTATGTATTTTATTATGCACTACATCCTCTTGGTATTACTGTTTATTTGCTAATTGACTCTATATAAAGTAAAAATACATGTAACATTCCAGGGGGCAGCTGGGTCACTCAGTGGATTGAGAGCCAGATCGAGAGATGGGAGGTCCTAGGTTCAAATCTGGCTTCAGATTCTTCCTAGCTGTGTGACCGACCTCCGGCAAGTCACTCAATCCCCATTGCCTAGTCCTTACAACTCTTCTGCCTTGAAACCAATACATAGTATTGATTCTAAGTTGGAAGGTAAGGGTTTATATACATACATACATGTATATATGTAACATTCCGATATGCATGTTTGATTCTGTTGGGAGAGAATTCCACTCTTCCAAGTGCGTGTAATTGGTGCTTTATTGAACATTATATTTAGAGGAACTAGATGGAGGTATAGTGGTAAATTTTAATTGGTAGATCTACAAATCAACATACTTCTGGCAATGAGTGGCATCTTCCGTGAAGGGAAAGGTAGAGCTGAAGGACAGAAGGTTTCCAACTCTTTGTTAATTAGAGAAAGCCTAATTTTTAGCACTTTTGCCTCATTAGGTTATGTAAGGGCAATTCTAGAGTGAGGATGGAACCTTCCAGTGATTAGTTATCAGTTCTTTGGTTAAACTTGTATGATATATTGTCCATATTTGGTAAGTCTTAAAGCCAAAATTTAGCTTATTGCCATTGTAGGAGTTCAATGGAAATCTTATTGTCCCTTGTTAGAAGGTTGTAGGACATTCTATCTAGCACTTATCAAGTTGACCTAGATGACCTCCAAGTTTTCATCTGGCTCTAGGATTTTATTTTATTTAGAGCTATAGGATCTCAATGAGAGCAGTAAATATAAATTATGATGGGTACATTTTTTTCAACTTAATTAAGACATTAGAAAAGACATTGAAAACAGAATAATATCTATAGTGTTGGTTTTTTGGGGGTTTTGGCAAGTGTGGTTGAATATTTACATAATTATTCCAACGTAATTGCACTGATTGTCTCAGACATTTAGAAAGTAGCATAGAATAATGGAAAGAACCCTGGATGGAGTTAGAACACGTGAGGTCTAGTCCTGATTGTTATCATCCATGTGTCAAAGATGGGGACTACCTGGATAGGTAGAGGAAGCTCTTCTTTGGTAGGACCTTCCACAAATGAGATCACAGACCTAGTCTCTACCCTCTGTTTCCTCTAGGATAGTGGGAAGAATGCTAGACAAAGGTAGAAAAAAGGAGTTCCAGACCTTATTCTTTTAGGGCTTTTTGGCCATGGAGAGGCCATTTAATTTTTCTGTATCTTATTGGGTTGTCGTGAGGACTGGATAAGAAAAGAATTATAGATTTGTAGCTGGATGGGACCTTAGAGATCATCAGTTCTAACTCTCTGATTTTATAGATGAGGAAACCGAGGACCAGAAAAGTTAAATAACTTGCCTTGGGTAGTGTAAGGATGGGATTTATGCAAGGGGGATGGGACAAAAGGAGCCAGAGAAGGAGTGGCTGACAGTTGGTGACAGTTAGTGACAGCTGAGACCAGAGAGAATTAGGAGTAATTCTTTGGAGGAAGAGGAAGGAGAGAAGAGGTCTTGGAGAGGAATGAGAGAGGAGAGAGGAGGAGGACATCTCAGCTCGAATCCAATCCTGAGGGCTTCCTGAGGATCTTTCTTTGGACATTGATACCATGATTTCCTGGTCAAAGGCATCCCATCGCTTCTCACCCAGCAAGACTTCAATCATTGAGTCAGTTAAGTTTTTGGACTCCATTTTGGGAGCAATTCTCTTAGTCTCCTTCTCCCATTACCCAATCTTGCTGAGAGACCCCCTTTCAGTCAAAACTTACATTTATATTAAAGGATAGAAATAGAAGCAGAAGAAGAAAGGGGGGAGAAGAAGCTCGGGAGTGGGAACCCCAAAGGTTCCCTCCTGAGTGACGGACTCCATAGGAACAGAGAAGAGGGCACCCCAAATCCCTCTGCCCTTCACCCCTGAATTGTGATTAATAAAAGCCATTCATTAGTCAGATAGTGTTCCAGAGTGCCTGAGAGACGATGAGAGAAAAGGGAACCACAGCTTTGACTAGCTGCCTCCATCTTGGAGCCAGACCACCCGCTGTGAAGTTGACTGATCTGGGGGAGGCTTGTGTGAACCCCGCCCTCATTCAGAATCGGATTGAGGTACCACATACCTCATCTTATAGGGAAGCCTCGCCCCCAGCTCCTGTGGGGCAGCACAACCATCCAGATCACCCAGTTTTGGGGTGACACCCCCTTGAAGTCTCCCAGAGTATATCCAGCCCCATGGATACAGAGTTTCACCTACTAGATTCTCTTTCTCTCCCTTCTAACATTCATTGGTTACTGGCTCTCATTTGTTATTACAGTTTTGATAGAGGCTCTCTTTATTCTTATAGTAGAGCAACTAGTAAGTGCCTTAGAATTTAAACCTGACTTTCTGACTCCAAGTAGGGTACTATATCTTTTAAATGACATGAATATACTTTAAAACTCTAAAGAGCTAAATGTAAAAATGTGAGTTAGAATTTACTAATAGAGAGTCATTCAGAGATGCACCTCCAGAATAAATTTAAATATTCATACACTTACTAGATGGTTGACTCTGGGCAAATCTCTTTAACTTCTCTCTGCTTTAGGTTTCCTTAAATGCAAAATGGAGATAATAATACTCCCTATCTCCGGAAGTTGTGAGGATCAAATGAGATAATACTTATAAATGCTTGTTTAGCATAATACCTGTCACATAGTTATTGCTTAATAGATATTTGTTCCCTTTTCCCCTTCATCTACTCTGCCTCAGTTTTCTCATCTGTAAATTAGAAATAATAAACATCCAACTTCCCAAGGTTGTTGTAAGGATTTTTAAAAGAATAATAAAAATAACAACTCACATTTGCATAGTACTTTATGATTCACAAAGTGTTTTCCTCAAAATATCTCTGTGAAGTTAACAGGATAAAGAGTCAAGAGTTTTGCAAATCTTAAAACACCATATAAATGGTAGCTATGATTATTATCAGCAAAAAATTATTTGTATTCTAACAGTGAACTGCACAATCCTTGCTGCAAAGGAGATGTTTAAGAGTTATTAAATGAACAAGTATTTTTAGATGATCTCATCAGTGTTATATTCCCTCCAACAGTACAGATAACCATCCATCCACCCCTTCTCATTCCATGTAATTCTTGTACATGTTCTCTCATATGCCTTCCAGAAGGAGATCTACTCACTCTTCTAGAGACTGTTTGCCCCACATACACTATCTAGTTGTGATCCCTTGTACTATGAGATCACTTATCCATCTCTTTAATAATATTTTGTTTTCTTTTGTGTACAGATCTTTATGCTGTTGATAAATATTTATTAATCATTTGTTGTTCAAATATTTCTCAGTCATGTTTGGCTCTTTGTGACCCCATTTGGGGTTTTCTTGGCAAAAATACTGGAGTGGTTTGCCATTTCCTTCTCCATATCATTTTACATATGAGGGAACTGAGGCAACAGGGTTAGGTGAATTGTCCAAGGTCACACAGCTATTAAGTGTCTAAAGTCAGATTTGAATTCAGGAAGATGAATCTTCTTGACTCCAATCTGTCACTCTATCCACTGTGCCACTTAGTTGCCCATTGTCAATCATTTGCCATGTGCCAGACACTACTAAGTGCTGGGGAAACAGAGAAAGACAAAAACAATAACAAACCTGAAGGACCTTACATTCTAACAGGGGAGACAAGGTGTAAATAACTAAATATGTGCAAAATATATAAAAAGTAGATGGGAGGTAATTTCAGAGGGGATGGCACTAGCATCTGGGGCAATGGTAAAAGTCTCTTGCAGAAAGGCAGCTTTTGAACTGAGACTTAAAGGAAACCAGAGAATCTAAGAGGTGAAAGTGAGTGAAAGGATATTCCTTTGTAAAGCTAAAGAGAATCAAGATGTAGTGTAATATTTCATAAATAGCAAGTAGGCCACATAGCTGGATCATGGTGACAAGAGGCAGGGCCAGGTTATGAAGAGCTGTAGATGACTAATAAAGAACTTTATATATGGTCCTGGAAGTAATCAAGAACCATTGGAACTTGCTGAAGAATGGCAACAAGGTCAGAAAATCACATTGGCAGCTGAGTAGACAATGGATGGAGTGGTTAAGAGGGGATACAAGGAAGTTCTTGCAATAGACAGGCAAGTGAGAGGTATTTATCTTACCCAATTTTCTTTCTTTCCATTTCTCTTTAGGAGATCTGCAATTTTATAGATTTTTCTATGATTGTGACATTCTACAACTTACAGCCTTACATGAACACCAGAATAATAATAATAATGGGGGTTTGTTTCAGCAAAAACCTCAGAATCATTAGAATACCATATAAATTCCTAAATGTAATTGGTCCTACTCTCTTCTTTTTATTCAACAGTGGATCCAATACATTATTCATTATTTCTGAAAGAATAATAAAAATAACTCACATTTGCATAGTGTTTTATGATTTGCAAAGTGTTTTCTTCAAAATAACTTTGTGAAGTAAGCAAGGTAGATATTACCTCCAAATTACAGATGAGGAAAATGAGGCTTAGGAAGATTTATGGGATTGTAGGATCTTAAATGTGAAACTTAAAAAGATCTCAGAGGCCATTCTGTCCAGTCATTTTATTGATGAGAAATCTGAGTCCTAAGGATATTACATAACTTGCCTAAGATCATTTGTGTTAAATAAGTCCCAACATTGATGAATACTATTGTGCTAAAAGGAATAATGAACCGAAGGAATTCCATGTGAACTGGAACTACCTCCAGGAATGGATGTAGAGCAAAAGGAGCAGAACCAGGAGAACTTTGTACACAGAGACTGATACACATAATTGAATGTAATGGATTTCTCTACTAGCAGCAATGCAATGATCTAGGACAATTCTGAGGGACTTATGAAAAAGAACACTATCCACATCCAGAGAAAGAACTGTGGGAGTAGAAACACAGAAGAAAGATATTTCCTTGATCACATGGTTTGATGGGATATGATTGGGGATATAGACTCTAAATGATCATTCTATTGCAAATATGAATAATATGGAAATAGGTCTTGATCAATGATACTTGTAAAACGTAGTAGAATTGTGCATTGGCTATGGGAGGGAGGAGGGAAAGAACATGGATCATGTAACCATGGAAAAATATTCTAAATTAATTAATTAAAAAATTAATCCCAACAGGATTACATAACTAGAGTCAAAACTGAGATTTGAACCAACTTCTTCTGACTCAAAGTCTATTTAAAGTTGGAATGTCATTGGGTATTTAAATATTGAATTTAGCCTTGCAGATTTTTCTCTCAGGGAGAATTGGGCAACAAAGATATTCTAATTCCTCTTTTCAGATTAGAGGGATAAAAGGATTGATAGAGCAGTTTCTCAAGATGTTTTGGTAATTTCTCTTGGCCTTCAAATCTGTGAATGTAGCTGATCTTACATGTGATGAGATAATATGAGAAATCAAATACCATAGAATGAATCCCAGCTATGCTCTATTGTATTTGTAAACCTGACACTGTGTGAAGTGAGTATAAACAAAACAAAGCTATCTGGAATACAATATTTAGGCATTTCTAAAGAAGGTTTTAAACATAAGAACTTTTTTGTCCTCCTTAGGAATAATTTCAGAATAAACAAGTAGTATCCATATTCTCATTATTTAATCAAGAACTGGGGTTATTGAATATTCCCAAATGTTTGAAAAAGTATTCCAAGTAAAAGAGTAAAAAATGTTGTATGAATAAGAATGCAGTTTTTAAGAGAAATGTAATAGATATACATAGCAATAATTTAATAATAGCTTCTACTACTTATATGAGTTTATATGAATAGCACATAAGAAATAAAAAAAATTCTGCCCTGCAGTACTCATAAACCAGATATAAATTCAAATTGCTTTTACAAACATACTTGTCATTTATTTTAAAATATACTTATATAAATATTAAATTATAAGAAAATATATTATAAAAACATATAATAAATTATGTAAATATCAACTATATATGTATATAACTTGAATTCAAAGTCCTTTGGTATGGGAACTCTAACTTTGGTGCTGAGCAGGTTAGAGTTAGTGAGAACAATAGATGGCCAATCTCTTCAAGTCTTTTTTGAATCTCTTCAAGTTCCGTGGTGGGCTCTTATGTCTCTTCAGGCTCTACAGTCACTTCAGGTAGCTTTGACTTCCGTCTCTGAGGGAAGGTGGAAGATGCCAACTCTGACATTAGGTTGCTAAGGGAAAATAATCCATGAAGAAACTGACATGAAAGATCCTGGCAGACTCCATCATACTGACTTCTGCCCAGAGTCTTGTAACTTCATTAATGTAGGATTCAGGTGTGGATTTTAAAATTAATATTCAATACCTCCAAAGTATAATATTTATAAAGATTTATTAATATTTAGCTAGAGTTAGAGAACGCAGGGAAAGTTCCCCATTGTGATAATTGGATTAAGTCTACACTGCCCACCTTTAGATTTAATCACCAAAGGTGAGAGCACCTTCCAATTCTGGGAGGTCCACATGTGCTAGAGTGAGTAATGAATCAGAATTGAGGCACCACCCCCTATGCTTTCTATGAGAAAGTGTCTATTGTGATTGGACACACAGGCTAAGGGAAGGCACTGGAAGTGACATATATTCCAAAGAGGAAGGGGAGTGAGGCTGCGACTGGTATGGTGAAGGAGACCTGAGGGAGCTTCGCTGGTTCGTGACTGAGACTGTTCCACATGGTGAGTTTAAAGACTGAATCTTCCTGAACTTTTATTGGGAAACTTCCTTTTATAGACTCTGTGAGTGGAGTTTGCTCCATTCACCTCCGGACCTCAGGCCCTTTAACCCTTGGCTGAGGGTTAAGATATACCTGGACTAATCAGTGAGATAGATTCTTCTTTTTTTTTTTTTTTAAACCCTTACCTTCCGTCTTGGAGTCAATACTGTGTATTGGCTCCAAGGCAGAAGAGTGGTAAGGGTAGGCAATGGGGGTCAAGTGACTTGCCCAGGGTCACACAGCTGCAGTGAGATAGATTCTTAATGTCTTTCTCTCTTCTCTCATGTAAATAAATTTACATAAAAGTCAATTTTGATTTGAGATTATTCTTTTTTTCCCTCATTTTTAACATTTATTAATATTCATTTTTAACCTGTTTACATGCTTCATGCTCCTACTTTCCCCTTCACCCCCCACATTCTCCCCACCCATGGCTGATGCATATTTCCACCGGTTGTAACTTGTGTCCTTGTTCAGGGCCTATTTCCACATTGTTGTTAGTTGCATTTGTGTGGTCGTTTCGAGTCTACATCCCCAATCATATCCACCTCAACTCATGCATTCAAGCAATTGATTATCTTCTATGTTTCCTCTCCTGCAGTTCTTCCTCTGAATGTGGGTAGCATCTTTACCATAAATCCCTCATAGCTGTCTTGTGTCATTGCATTGCTGCTGGTACAGAATCCATTGCATTCGATTTTACCATAGTATATCAGTCTCTGTGTACAATGTTTTTCTGGCTCTGCTCCTTTCACTCTGCATCACTTCCTGGAGGTCTCTCCAATTTGCATGGAATTCCTCCAATTTATTATTCCTTTTAGCACAATAGTATTCCATCACCTGCATATACCACAGTTTGTTCAGCCATTCCCCAATTGAAGGACATCCCCTCATTTTCCAGTTTTTTGCCACTACAAAAAGTGCAGCTATAAATATTTTTGTACAAGTCTGTTTATCTATGATCTCTTTGGGGTACAAACCCAGCAATGGTATGGCTGGATCAAATGGCAGGCATTCTTTTATAGCCCTTTGAGCATAGTTCCAAATTGCCAGCCAGAATGGTTGGATCAGTTCACAACTCCACCAGCAATGCATTAATTTCCCAATTTTGCCACATCCCCTCCAGCATTCATTACTCTCCCCTTCTTTCATTTTAGCCAATCTGCTAGGTGTGAGGTGATACCTCAGAGTTGTTTTGATTTGCATTTCTCTAATTATTAGAGATTTAGAATGCTTTCTCATGTGCTTATTGATTACTTTTGATTTCTTTACCTGAGAATTGCCTATTCATGTCTCTTGCCCATTTTTCAATTGGGGAATGGCTTGATTTTTTTATACAATTGTTTTAACTCTTTGTATATTTGAGTAATTAGACCCCTGTCAGAGTTTTTTGTTATAAAGATTTTGAGATTATTCTTAATTGAGGATTGATAACAGTTCAATCCTCTGGCGACCACCTTTAATATATTGAACCCATAAAACCCCTTTTTCTCCATTACACTACTCACCTCATGTGGAAGAGAGAGCTAGGGCAACAAAGACCAGTCACCACTCAATTCACGTGGAAGAGAGACAGAGAGAGGTGTTACCCAAACCTTATATACAATCACGCAAAAGACGCACAAAATAGAAAGGAAAAGGAATTGTGAGTAATGCAGAAAGGAATCCTGGGCAATGCAGTCCCAGGGGTTCAAGATTTTCCAACTATACACAGGTTTCATATACAAATTTGAGAGACAGAGTAATGTAGTAGAAAGCCTGGGCTGCTGGACTTGGGAGTCAAGAAAATCAATGATACTTCAAGTTCAAGTTCTTTTTTTGACACTTATAAGCCATGAACAAGGCAAGTTAATCTAAATTTCAGATAACTCTCTAAAATTGTTATATCATTTGTGTGCACAAACTTTAGGGCTGATTCTTTCTAGGTGACTGGTTTGCTCATTTGTGTAATTATATTTCCTATCAAAAACTTACACAAAGGGGGTAGCTGGGTAGCTCAGTGGATTGAGAGCCAGGCCTAGAGACGGGAGGTCCTAGGTTCAAATCCGGCCTCAGACACTTCCCAGCTGTGTGACCCTGGGCAAGTCACTTGACCCCCATTGCCTACCCTTACCACTCTTCCACCTATAAGTCAATACACAGAAGTTAAGGGTTTAAAATTAAAAAAAAAAAAAAAAAGTAAAAATTTACACAAAGAGGAAATGTTTTTTCCAGTAAGCAGAGATAACATAAAACCTAAAGCTGCAAAGGCAGCACAATATTCAATTTTTAGAGGAAGAAGTGACCCATTAATTCATTCATATATTTAAAATTAGTAATTGATGTAGCTGTGCACAATGCCAAAGAGAAAAATGAAAGTTATTTTAAAATTCAAAATACTTTTTAAGTACTCAACCTTAATATGAGTGAATAAAAGTTTTACAAGCAGAAGAGACAATCTATACATAAGTACAATTAACTGGGGTGGAGCTAATTATAAGCTAATTATATTATTGATGAATATTCTCATATATTGCTTATCAAGGTTTGGCTGTTAACAGCCTGGTTGGGCCAGACAGGCCTAACCTAAAGTCAAGGTTATCCTGCTGAATGATATGTTGTTCTTCTTGGTCAGTGTAATTCAGGAACAGGGATTGATGAAATAGATTTATAGTTGGTTGCTGGTTGATAATTGAATAGAGCACACTTTGGCCTACCCAAATCACCCTTTTCCCAACCAAAATATCTCATCACTCTTATGGGGAAAACCAGGGAAGATAACTTAAATATTATATGTGGGTTCAGAAGGGTCTGTAGGAGACAGGAATGAGAAAAGATGGGGACTTAACAAGTTAGGGAAACTAGGTTTAACTGTTAAGGAAAATGTCTGTTGACAGAAGTGACAGTTAGGCCTAATTGTCACCCTGCTCCACATAAAGGGGTCTGTGAAAACCAGCAGGCAAATGACAAGAGAGTTTGTAACAAATTTAATTAAGGGAATTATGGTCTAAAGGATGGGAATAGGGGTTTCTACACTTCCAGACTATGGGAAAACCACAGGGTCAGGGGAGGGACTTATCTATACTGAACTGAGACCTAAGCAAGACAGGGCCCAGAGAATAACAGGTCTGAAGTGGGCATCATCACAGCAGAGTCCTGACACACTCCAGCAATGTTGCAGCTCTTCCAGGACCACTATCTGTACTCTTTCAGGTGGGTAGATTCTGGGAGCTAACCCAGCCCAAGTTAACCTGCAACTCAGGTTGGGATTAATAGTCTCCACCAAAAAATCTCCCACAAGTAGATGACAGTCTTCCTTCAGGATCCCAGGGAGTCAGGGTACAAACTCCACTTCCTCTGAGGTCTCCCAGAGTCCGTTACAACTTGTCCCAACCACCATGGAGTCCGTCTCAGAGAGAGCAGCCACACTTCCAGCTTCCCCATTGCATTTAGAATTCTCTAGCCCTTCCTGCTAGGTCTTCTAAATAATAATTAAGTAATCCTCCTCACAACATCACTGAGATCCAGATGGCTTTAAATCCCTTGCTTTTATACTTGAGCCTAACTGCTTTTGGCTCCTGCCAAGCTCAGGTCTTCCACATTCTAATCAGGTAATTGTCCATCATCTTGACTCCAACATGGCTGTCAACTTTTTTCTTACAAAGTTCACTATTATTCTTATGGGCTCATAATCAATCTTTTCTACCTCATGTTTTAAAAGTCATACCCAAAACTCCTTTGTGGAAAAAGTAGAATCATCATCCCTTGCCCACCTAGCATGGTGATGGTCATTGTATCTCTTCCTATCACCTTTCAGAAGCTTTGCAGATTATTTACCTGGACATTGGGTCCAGGTCACTGTCCTCCTAAACTCTCACTTCAACTTCAATTGACTTGCTCAGTCATGTATAGTAGTCTGGAGATAAAGGTCGTAACTAAAATATTATGCTGTTAGGGTGGAATTCTGCCCCAAAGTAAAAATCTAATTGTATCCTAAGCAGGAATAATTCAAATCACCATTTCCAAATCTTTCCTGTCCATCAGAATTATTCTTTTCAGGGTCAAGTATACAAAACTTCCTAAACCTATCTTAAGAAAAAAAAAGACAAGGGATGATATTCAGAAGATATCTCCAGTTAAGTCAACTATTTTGTAAGAGCAAAAGTCTCCCAGTTGTTAAAATTCTGCAACTGACAAATATTTTTAATTGCTTGTATTAGACCACATCCTCATTAGAATCATCTTTCTAAAGATGCACTGGCTTGCTATTTCTTTTGCAACTGCCCAAGTCTCTTAATGTTAAAGGAATGCCCTCTCTCTGACTCCTTAAGGGAAAACAAAGTTTATGCTTTCTGACAGCCAGACTTTAGAAATCCCTAGAGAATAAATTAGATCTAAGTGCTTCTGTGTATGTGTGTGTGTGTGTATGTATATATATGTATAAATATATATGTATGTTTGTATGTATACTTATATGACATAAATCATTCCCCCTTCATTTTTATAGTTCTAACCATCTACTATCAGGCAATTCAATAGTAGCAGTCATCCATCTGAATGTCAAGTAGATATAAAATGATCATCTCCAAGATTAAAATATATTAGTCAAGAAGATATTTTAAGCTAAAGAAAAGCCACTTTAAATTCCTAAAAGGGTTGAAAAATCTTCTACTTTTCCTAGTTGCCTGAGAGACACACTATATAACATGAGAATGGGAAGAGGGGACAGGACTGCTCTTTCCCTTAAGATTTTTTCCAAAGGATGAATGAATGAAAGCAGTTATGATGGACCTAGGATTGTGATGAACACTTGAGGTACAAAAGTTAAAAAGCAAGATTGTCCCTTTTCTTAAGAATCTGACATTCTACTATTGTGCTCAAAGGAATAATAAACTGGAGGAATTCCATGTGAACTGGAAAGACCTCCAGGAATTGATGCAGAGTGAAAGGAGCAGAGCCAGAAGAACATTGTACACAGAGCCCAATACACTGTGGTAAAATAGAATGTAATGGACTTCCGTACTATCAGCAATGCAATGACCCAGGACAATTCTGAGGGATTTATGGAAAAGAATGCTACCCACATTCAGAGGAAGAACTACAGGAGTGGAAGCAGAAGAAAAACAACTGCTTGAACACATGGGTTGATGCGGACATGATTGGGGATGTAGACTCAAAACTACCACACCAAAGCAACTATCAACTATTTGGAAATAGGTCTTGATCAATAACACATGTTAAAACCAGTGGAAATACGCATCAGCCATGGACGGGGGGAACTTGGGGGGTGAAGGGAAAAGTAAGAGCATGAATTATATAACCATGTTAACTTTTCTAAAAAATAAATATTAATAAATGTTTAAAAAAAAGAATCTGACATTCTAATTTGAGGAAACAACACATAAAGAAGGTTCAGCTTCAAGGCAGTTGGAAAAGACAAGTAATAGAGTACATTATTTAGCACTGGTAGGTCAAGAACAGCAAGGCAGATGGAAAAGTCTCATGGACCTTAGTAGCAATGGCAAGCTAGATGGTCCTCAAACATTGACTCTTGGGAAGGGGATAGTAGACTAAAAGTTTGGAATAAAGGAGAGTTCTAGATTACCTCTTGAAGAAGTAGAGATGGGGAGATGTTGGAATCTAGGAGGGAAGGGAAGAAGAAAAGTGCATAAGCATTTATATAGTACTTACTATGTTACAGGCACTCTGCTGAGCACTTTGCTAATATTGTTTTATTTGATCCTTACAACTTTGAGAAGTAGGATTTGTTATTTCCCCAATTTAGATTAAAAAAACAAAACAAAACAAACCACACACATACCTTATCTTCTGTCCTAGAATCAGTATTGTTTCTAAAGCAGAAGACTGGTAAGACAACTGTAGTAAAGTTATTTGCCCTAGGTTACATAGCTAGGAAGTGTCTGAGGTCAGATTTAAACCCAGGTCTTCCTGACTCTAGGCCTGACTCTCAATCCACTGAGCCACTTAGGTGTCCCTATGGCTCTCTTTTGCTTATTGAAGGTGCATGTGTCTATTACTATCTCTTTATTGTTGTTGCCAAATTCCACTATCTGCCATAGTGCCACTTGCCTTTAACAAGTGGTACTGATTTCTCTTCTCTTGGTAATTATAACGATAAAAAATGATAAAGGCTGCTATAAATATAAATATTAGTATTTTAATTAAAGCCATGCTGATAGATAAAGTTATTAGACCACGTGCTTGTAAGAATTCAAAACTGCCGCCTCCATTTTGTTACCTCTCATCTCTCCCCAAGCCTGCTAGCCAAAAGGCCACTCCCCCCTAACCCAGGAGATTTAAACTGTTCTGTGTGGAGACGTAGGCGTCCCCACGCCCAAAGAACCGGAAATGGAAACCCGTTGGACCACGGGAAATGTAGTTTGATAATTTCCACGTGTCCATAGAAAATATATATACTTTTAGATGGTATCTCCCAAATTTCACTTTTACAATTCCCCGTGAGGTCCGGCAAAAAAAAGGTTAGCCCTTTTTCTTCGCTGGACCTGTAAAAATAGACAACTTCTAAAATTTTCAGGAATTTGGGGATAAAAGAAATAGATGAACAAATGGTTAAAATTAGCCGCATTGACAAAAAAACCAATTTGGGGGCAGTCCCCTATTGGTATGACAGTGTACAATTAAAACAAATTATACAACTCAATTTCAACTCCCCATAGTTCAATAAACTGCACCCCAAAGTTCAAAATTTGGTCTTCATGGTACAGTGAAGGCTTTTCAGACATCTTCATGGTGTCTTCACCAAACAGGTTTGTCGTTTAGATTCTGGGGAGATGGCAAGATCCTTATCCTGAAATTATTCTCAAAAGAATTTAAACTTTACATTATAGATTACAAAACATACATTTTCTTCTAAGATTTATACAATTCCCCGTGAAATTACTCCTAAAAGAGTTAAATATACATATATTTTTACATTATCGAATTTTTAAAAACTTAACAGATATCCCCCTGAGGTAAATCTTAAACACACCTTTTTTTTCTAAAAAAGGGTACCTCAGGTCTGCTAAGGATGAGTGGCTGAGTCCTGGAGGTATATGAAATCAATTGGCAAAGTACAAAGAATAAAATTCAAGAAAAAAGAAGAAAAAATTAACTTGTGAATGAAATGTAAAATGTGCAAAAATCTGGGGAAAATAAACTTAGACCTTTGAATGAAGGCCTAATTAAAGTGAATTCAGCAGATTGCAATTACCCATTCAGGGCCAGGACATAAGGAAAATGTCTCTCTCTGATCTGGCTTATCATCAGCTTTTCAGGGAACTGAGCCAAATAAATAACCAATCTTAGGTGCTTTCTAGGAATCTAAGTCGAGGGGACCCACGTCCTCTAAAGTTTTAGAAAAGACTGGGACTCCAGGACTCAAACCCCAATTTCCAAGCCCTAAAGTATTGGCATAGAACTGCTGCAATTTATGCAGATTTTAGTCAGTCAAGTCTCTGACCATGTGCTTTCTTTAGCACTATTAACAGCTCTCATGTTCCCTTTTTGTAGAATCAGACAGAAAGGCATTTAATCACAGTCCTATAGGCTCAGGTATTTGCTGTAGAATCAGAAAAAGGATAAATAATGATTATATATGTAAGTCCAGTACAAGATGAGAAAAAGGAAAAATCAATTGCTCATTAGAAAAATGTTTTAAAAATCAAAAATATACATATAGCTTAGAACTAGAAGGGTTATGTTACCCAAAAATGAGGTTTTCTTCTGTGAGTGAAAGTGGGTTTTACAGAATAGCAGATTCACAATGCACATTCAAATAGAGTACCATTATTTCCAATAGCACATTTTAAAACAATGATGTTTAAAATTATATACTTGTTACAACTTTTAAATCTTGGCTAAGAGTTTCTCAACAAACTCTGTTATTGCTTCCATAGCAATTCTGATATTTAAAAAGAAACCTTCTGATATAATCATCCTCAGAGAAGAATATACAGGAGCTCCTTGGCTTCCTGTTTTAAAAAAAATCCTGGGTAGGAAATGCTTCTACCCATTTAAGGCAATAATTTCTCTTATAATAAAATATATAAAAGCTTTATCCTTTAAGACAACAATTCTTAAGGATTTAAAGTAAAAGTTAAAAAGACCTCTTGTAAAATTACAAGGTAATTCTCAAAGCCCAAATTTCACTTTTACAAAGTCAATTCTCTAGTTATCCATATTGAAGCTGTAATAAAGGGGCTACTGTAATAAAGGGGCTCCACATAGGCTGATTAATGGGGGGGGCTGGTGGTACCAGTAAGTCTCCTGGGCCAGGGAATCTACAACTCCAATATTTGTTGATTTGGGACAGCCAGCGATGTGAGGTCCTAAACTGAGATGGCCAGTCAGTTTCCCAGCTGTCTGTAGGCTCCTTTAAGGTGAGGAGGGAGGAGCCCTCCTTGCTGGTGAGAAACTGGAAGCCCTTAGGAAGTGAACCTAGTTCATTTCCTGAATAAAATGGATGCCTGGTCTAGCCCCTCTGGAAACAAGTGATAACTACCCTCCTTCTCCTCAACCCCTGGCCCTGGTTGATGATATAAATGAATCACTGAAACTCAGAATCAGGCCAAGGGGTTTATTAAACACAAGGGTAAACTGAGGGAAGGGGGAGGTCTGGAAAAGCTGTTGATATGGGTGAATGGCCAGTGCTGGCAGAGGGTCTCAGAAGGTAAGGTTGGGCTGAGGGAACCAGCCCCTCAGCCAGGGATAAATTCCACTGCCCTGCTGTAGAGTGGCCAATCAGCTTGATAAATGAGGGTAATGATTTGGTTTAGGGGTGTTCTGGCTAGGTTAAGCTAATTTTTCCCACGTTCCACCTCCCACCAAATCCCTCCTCCCGGGGCCCAAGGGGAAGTCCAGGGGGTAGCTGGATGTCTGGTAGAGGTCAAGGAAATCAGAACCCCCAGGTTGGTTCTCCAGGGATATTTAGAGTCCTAGCTCCAATGATCTTTTCTTGAGACCGGGGACTTGCTGGGTCAATTCCTCTGCCAGGATTGCCTCGGGTGATTTTGCAAATGCAAGAGATCTTGCATCAATCTTGCATTACAAAGCTCACAGTGTTAAAGGGGAAAAGTAAAAGTATAAGTATTAATATAATACCTACTCTGGGCCTGGCACTGTGCTACTCCTTTACATATATTATTTTATTTTCATAGCAACTCTATAAGGTAGTTGCTATTATTATTCTAACTTTATTTTTGAGGAAATTGAGATGAATAGAGATTAAGTGATTTGCCCAGGGTCACACAGCTAGTAAGATTCTAAGGCTGCATTTGAACTCAGGTGTCCCTGACTCCAGGCACAGTGCTCTATCCATTATACTACCACCTGCTCTAATATTCTTTCATTAGTCTAGTCTAGATTGCCTCTGACATTTTGAAGCTTGCTTTTTCACTAGAGTCTCTATAAAAAGAGACCTTAGGTGACTGTGAGTCCTTCTTGGACTGCTTGGACATATCTGTTTTCTGCTGTGGGTTGGCTTATGTCAGTGAGTCTATCCTGTTTATTTCCCCCTACCTGACTATGTCTATCCAGGGCATACTACTGAATCTTGAAATTCAAAGAAGAAGGTATTTCAACTTTCTGCTTATCTTTTTGCTTCATATTCTTTTGAAGGAATGGAGCAAAATTTGTCCAAATGGAGAAGAGCAAATCCCAAGCAAATCCCTTTCTTGGAAAAGGGCATTCCAGTCTTAAGGCTAAAGATCTGTGTCTTAAAAAGACTAATATCTTTAAAAAGACA
The DNA here is from genome assembly GCF_016433145.1 of Gracilinanus agilis. Classification (NCBI taxonomy): domain Eukaryota; kingdom Metazoa; phylum Chordata; class Mammalia; order Didelphimorphia; family Didelphidae; genus Gracilinanus; species Gracilinanus agilis. The sequence goes on from NC_058132.1 coordinate 506,501,832, forward strand.
AAAAGGTATTTGCCCAAGAAGCTTACATTTTGGCAGGGAAGAATACCATGTAGTAGAGTTTTCCCTACACACCAGATGATTGAACAAGCCCAGGGATGGAGTATACCTATGTGAGAGCTGTGGGAGCAGGTGTATTGAAAGCTAATGCAGAGGATGGGCATGATGACTTTCACTTGTAATCTCTGCTCCTAAGGAGGTTGAAGCTGCTGGATCACTTGAGCATGGGAAAGTTCTGAGTTAAAGTAGAGGTACAGCTGATTTGGTGTTCACAATAAGTCTGGCATCAAAATAATAAGATACTGGGAGTGAGGGGGCCACCAGGCTGCCTAAGGATGGGCAAACTGGCCCATATTGGAGACCATGCAGGTCAATGATTGAGTGGTGACTTATAGATGGATCAAATTGTTGCTGCACTTCTAACCCAGGTGAGATAGAGTGCCCCAATCTCCAAAGAAAAAAAAGTTAGCCATGGCTGGCTTGCTCTCTTCATCTCTTTATCTTTGATAAAGATGCCTAGGTAGCATTTTTTCCCCTTTAGAAAAACCCACCAGATTTTGTTTCATTCTTAAAGGGACATATGTATATATTGATTCACATTCTTGATTTCTTGTGAAGGGGGCGAGACTTAGAGTTGTGGGGGAAGCAAAGGAGGTAAAAATTACAGTAGACTCTTCTTCACTCACACCTGCTTATGCAATAATCTAGAGAAATACTGAGATGACCTGTGGTTCTTTCATTCATCAGAGAAGTCTGAGAGTCCATACTTGTTCATGAATGAATTGCCCTTTGCTTAGTTCCCAGCTGAGAATTGCCTAGAACTGAACTTAAAAGTTCTTTAACTTAATTAACTTAAAATTAGCTTTAAAAACATCTCAAAAGATGTTAGAAAGATTGGAGCAGGGAATGGAAGAAAAGGTGTATTACAGATGTGAGAAAGTAAAGAAGGCCTCTACTACCACATTGAGAAGATGTAGTAAACTTCAAAGAATATGAATAAGAATTTCACAAACTAGGCAACCATGGATGGGTAGTGATCTGCATTGATGGAGAGAATTATTGAATAGATGGGATCCTAGATCCATTTAAGTATTTGAATATGCTTGTTTAAAATGCTATTTTTTTCTTCTTCAAAATCATGGTCTTGACAGAGGGGATCTGATGAAGCATACATAAAGAAAAGGTCAGAAGGGGTGTTTCCAGCTGTTTTGGAGAGACTAGCTGAGAAATTTTATTGGTAAATGTTGACAGTCCTCTAAAATGACATCAGAATCTGACATAGACCACACTGCAGAGCCTTTTGTATCCTGATGAAGAGAAAAAAATAGCTAGGATAATACTTATGATTTCTTAACAGTTATAATCTAAAGCTCTTATGACTCTTACAACTATAATATACTGTAGAAAGAAGTGTTTCGTAATAGAAGTATATACCGCATTCTATAGGAACATAGTTGTTGAACATGGGGGCTGTGAATCCCACCAACATGAGATAGTTCTTGAATTTCTACAAATACTTTAAAGCTCAATATAAATACATCTTTTCTCAAAATGCTTTTCTTTAGTGTACACATAATACTTTGCTTATGTCTCATGAACATGAATATATCATATTCTATTACAGTCATTTGGATATGGATCCTTTCTTCTTTCTAGACCATAGCAACTATAAGGGTAGGTATTGTATTTCATTTAAGCTTTGTAATTACCCCCAGTGACTTCTTTTGTTAATTCACTGACTGATTGTGCAGACTAACACTTTAATAAATGTTTGTTGTATTGAGCTGAAAGGTGAATTCAGCTGAGATAATGGAGGGATTTGAATGCTATGTTAACCAATCAGTCAAAAGACATTTATTAAGAGATACTACATACCAACCAGTATACTCTGTGAAGGGGATACAAACATAAAAAAAGGAAACTTCTTTCTCTCAAAGAAATTACATTCTATCAGAGAACAACATGTATACACATAAGTAAATACAAAAAATATACAAAGTAAGCCCAAGGTAAGGCATTCAAACTTTATAGGTAATAAAGAACCACCAAAGGCTTTTTGAATAGAGAAATGACATGATCTGTCCTTTATTATCTTCTTCAAGTTCTTTACTTAGACTAACTTGATAAACTAATCGAAATAAAGGTGTTAGCATCTGTTAAATGAGTTGTTAACAGTTTCCTATATTATAACACAGGGTATATTTGGGTGGGAAATCTGATATGAATAAACAACAAAAAATGGATCATAGTATTTCAGTGGTGTGGAAGCTCCCTCTTCCAATCCAGATATATACCTTTTCCACAATTTAAGTATCAAAAATTAGCCTGGGACATTGAAAAGTTAAGTTACTTGTTTAGGGTCAGAGAAAGTATTTGAATTAAGTAGGTCTGAGTAAAAGACAGCTCTCTACAATCTATACACTTCCTCTCTAGTGAATGGTTAAAGACTACTTTAGGGGTGTTGAGCATAAGGATTGTTTCTGTTTACCTGGGGAAATATTTTGGGATTGCCTGGACAGCAACTTGCTTTGCTTATGCTTAGGACTGGCCCTATCCACAGAACTGCAACATGACGCATCTATGCTAGCATTAGCTATTTATTTGGGCAAGCATTAGCTATTTATTGCCCTTGGGCAAGTCATTTAACTTCTCTGGGCCTTAGTTTCCCCATCTGTCAAATGAGGGCGGTTGGACTTGATGCTCTTTAAAGTTCACTTACATACCGATTTTTATTTTATGGTTTAACCATGGAATGGGAATTGGTTTTTTCAAACTCTCATTTAAAAAATGCATTGTATCTTCATTTTGCCATTAAGTGCAATGTTGAAATGAATGCCTAATGGGAAAAATGAGGAGATACCATAAATGCAAAAAAAAATTGTTACTAAAACTATCTTTCTACAGGAAGGCTGCAATCGGCTACCAGGCCCTTCGTTTCAGTAAACAAGTTAGAATCACATCCAGCAGAATCTACACTTTAAGAGGAGGGAGAGCTACCCCCAGCCCTTTATCTGTGAGGGGAAACAGCTTGAGAGAATATCTTTGACGGAACCTTTACCACCTGGCTGTAGGACTCGGGGGAAGTATGTGCAGTGGTGGTAGGGGAGGCGTTAAACAGTTGCACCCAAGGAGCTTGGGAGGAGGAGGTGGTGGGGCACTGTGAGGGAGCTGAGCATTGTGGGGGTTGCCGGTAGTTTCGGCGGGTTCTGTTAAAATGGCGCCGCGGTTACGCGCTGTCCCTAACCGTTAGGCAGGCGGCCGGTCGGGGAGAGTGCCTGTTAGCCAGTGTGGGTGGGCGAGGGAAGGGAAGCGAGTAGGCTGGCCGCCTGTGAGGGGGATAACGGCGGTGGAGCCCCCGTATGCACCCGTGGTGAAGAAGGGGCCGGAGTCAGGTGAAAGAGGAGAGGGCGGGGGCGTGGGGGTGGCGATCCTTCCCCCCCCCCTCCTACTCCCCCATCGTGAGCGCGCGTTCCACTTCTCCCTCTCCGCCTCCTTCCAGCCCGGGTGCGAGGATGGCGACTCCGGACCACAAGTCTCCGAACGTTCTGCTGCAGAGCCTGTGCTGCCGGATTCTGGGCAAGAGCGAAGGTAATGCCGCGGGACTGGGGACGCGCGTGCCTGAGGGAAGAGGGGAGCGCGCCTGAGGGGAGGGGGAACGCGCGCCCCTGAGGAGGGGAGGGAGGCTTTTCTTATTCCTCTGCCCCTCCCCCCGTGCCCCGAGTCCTCCCTGCTGCCGTGGAGGCCTGAGGCCACCCTCCTGCCGGGGCGCCCAGAAACCCTAGCTGTCAGCGCCCCAGTTGCAAGCACCGAGGGACGGAGGCTGAGTCACTGCACTTGGAGCTTACCCCGCCCCTGTCTCTTGCCCATGGAAGGGGTGAAGATGGAGGCGGGCGGAGAATTTATCCCCCACTTTCTGGGGGTTGGGGTGGGTGGGTCATGTAATGAGGAGGGGAGGGCAGACTCCTCTGGTTCTCTGGGAAACTTGGTGGCGTGGGAAGGGTGAGTTCCCACAGCTGCGCAGGAGTGACTTCTACGTGACAGCCACCCGTGACCAAAATACGATCACATTTTTGGAGAGAGCTGCAGGTTTGCTCTCCCCCCCACCTCCCATCTGTAAAATGGAACTAGTTTAGCGATTTAATCATGGGTTGGGGAAATATCAAAAGGATGGAAGAATGAATGGGCAATGAAACTGCTCAGAAACTTGACACTATATGTAAAGAAGCTACTAATTTGTCACGAGTATCACACCTGCAAATATGAAACAAAACCAACGAATCTACAATATTAAAAGATAAAACCCCTTTCTTCTCCCTTATTTTCTGGAAAGGCTTTCATTATAGAGCCTGTAATAAGAGTTGTAGGATAAACACTAGGTAAGTTCCAGTAGGTTCTGAGAAGCTTGTGTGCTAGGGTAGAGGATTTTTTTGCCCGAAGCAATTCATGAAACTAGGCGGGCTTGTAATCTTGTGATCTACCTTCACAGAGGTATATAATATCAGAATTAATGAAATCTTAGATGCTTGGATGTACTGAAATAAGAAATTGGGTTCCTCATAATTGAATTTTCTAAATAAATGAAGCTTTTCCCATTAGCATCAGAGCTTTAAAAAATTTGGCTTTTTTGATGATGATCTCTCCAAAATATAAAGCATACTTTTTTTGCTTTCTTAAAGTATGCTGAACAAAATTTAACCATTTTTGATGACAAATCATTACGATCAGTTATTATTTCAGTGCCCTATATTATTCTCAGTGGCTTTGGAAGGGTGCTGGGCTATTTGCCACTAATAATAATACCTGAAGTTTGTAGGTTTTAAAATCACTTTACATAATTGTCTCATTTAAGCTTAAATAGCTCTTTGAGGTAGGGTCTGCAGGTATTAATTCCATTTTTCAAAGGAAGAAACAGTCCTATTAAGGTTATGTGATGTGTCACCTGGTCAATAAATAATCAGTTTGGTTGTAATTCACATCTAGGTCTTAAGAACTTCAAGCTCTACCTATTGTACTCTTCTGAACTATGTAAATTGAGTTTTCAGTTTGTTTTTTTTCTACCATCTTTGTCCACTTTCCCCTATTTTCATTGTGTACTTTCCTTCAGGATTTCTGCTTTTCACCTTCTAATTATTGCTTTTAATCAGTTGTGATCTGGCAAAATTAGCTATTTTTGTTAGGATTGTTTTAATTTAAACTAAGTAGGTCCTGAATAAGAGCCTTAGAAACTTAAGTATGAACGCATTGATAAGTCTTGTGCCTTTTAATTTTGTAAACTTAGAGGTCTTTTCTGCTTACTCTTACAGGTGTCTCTGCTGTGTTTTTGGATAATTGAGGTTAAGTGAGGTTGATATATTTATATTTTAATTTATGCTACTATATTCTGATGAATTTTAATAATATTTACTCTTCCATTCACGGAGAAAAGGAATAATCAAATGTAAATACAGGATCTTGAGTTTAAAACTGGAAGGATCTTAGAGATTGATTTTAATACCCTTACTTATTTAAAAATGGAGAAATGGAATTTCAGAGATGCGGGATGGTTTGTCCAAGATTATTTACAATGGAAGAACTAAGATAGGAAACCAAGGCTTCTCTAGATCCATTATTCATTCATTTGCCCCACACTGCTTTTGGTGATGGATAGTTAATGGCATTTTTAGATGTAATTTGTCAGAATCTTGGTTAAAATGTTTTTCTAGTTAAGAGTTTTTATACTGATGACTGATGTTAGTGTGATTGACATTGGAGTAGTATGTAAAAAATATTTAATAACCCTTTTTTGACAGCAAAATCACTCAATTGTTTTTAAGGTATATTTTTTAATTACTATAACTGACATCATGGGATCTCCCAAAGCAAAGCATTTTTCTGTCTGTGGTACTTGCATTCATAATGTAAAAAGTGAGTTATGACCCTTTTAAAGTCTGACATACCTTTGAATTTGTTGGGTTGTGCAGTGATAAAGTCATTCTATATATCTTCTGTCATCAAGGAGTTCATGCATGTGTGCTTGCACATGTGTAAATATGTGCAAATATATAAATATATATATATATATTCACATATACTTATTGGTACCTCCCAGCATGTTTTATTTTATGACTTTCTATATATTTATTTTTTCTCTCATCTGGAAAATGAGAGAGATGGATTAGTTACTTCTGGCTATTAAGTTCATTGATCAGTGTTATCATGTTATTGAGCATCTGCAGTGTGAAGTTAATATACTTAAGCTCTGTAGCAGGTACAAAAAAGTGTAAGATTCAGCTCCTGTCCTCAAGCAGTTTGTAGTCTAGGCACATAAGGCATAAATATATGAATAATAATGCTAGAGAGAAGTGTTCAGTTCAACAATATAAAAGGCAGCATGTGGTTAATTTCCAAATTAAAGTATAGACTATTGTATAAGAAATGGAAAAAACTGAGCTGAAATGGATTAGGATGCCTTAATAGGAAAGCAGGGATTTGATCTTCATCTTAAATGAGGGATGAGATGGAAGATAACAGAACTTATGAATGAATGTTTAGAGGTAGAAAAGCCCAAGACTACTAGATCTTAAACTGTACTATAGAGCAGTGGTCATCAAAACAATATGGTACTGGCTAAGAGTCAGGGGAGGATCAGTGGAATAGAATTGGGGTAAATGACCTCAGCAAGACATTGTAAATCCAAAGATCCCAATGTTTGGGACAAAAACCCACTATTTGACAAAAACTGCTGGGAAAATTGGATAACAGTGTGGGAGAGATTAGGTTTAGATTAACATCTTACATCTTACACCAAGATAAATTAAGAATGGGTGAATGACTTGAATATAAAAAAGGAAATGATAAGTAAATTAGGTGAACATAGAACAGTTTACTTGTCAGATCTATGGGAAAGGAAAGATTTTAAGACCAAACAAGAGATACAGGATATTATAAAATGTAAAATGAATAATTTTGATTACATTAAATTAAAAAAGTTTTTGAACAAGCAAAACCAATACAATGAAAATTAGAAGGGAAACAACAAATTGGGAAAAAATCTTTATAAAAAATCCTTTGACAAAGGTCTAATTACTCAAATTTATAAGGAGCTAAATCAGTTGTACAAAAAAATCAAGCCATGGGCAAGGGACATGAATAGGCAATTTTCAGATAAAGAAATAAAAACTATCAATAAGCACATGAAAAAGTGTTCCAAATCTCATAATCAGAGAAATGCAAATCAAAACAACTCTTGAGATACCACCTCACACTTAACAGATTGGCTAATATGATAGCAAAGGAAAGTAATAAATGTTGGAGGAGATGTGGCAAAATTGGGATATTAATGCACTACTGGTAGAGTTGTGAATTGATCCAACCATTCTGGAGGACAGTTTGGAACTATGCCCAAAGGGCTTTAAAAGGCTGTCTGCCCTTTGATCTAGCCATTGCACTGCTGGGTTTGTACCCCAAAGAGATAATAAGGAAAAAGACTTGTACAAAAATATTTATAGCTGCGCTCTTTGTGGTGGCAAAAAATTGGGAAATGAGGGGATACCCTTTGATTGGGGAATGGCTGAACAAACTGTGGTATCTATTAGTAATGGAATACTATTGTGCTCAAAGGAATAATGAACTGGAGGAATTCCATGTGAACTGGAATGACCTCCAGGAACTGATGCAGAGTGAAAGGAGCAGAACCAGGAGAACATTATACACAGAGATGGATTCACTGTGGCACAATCTAATATAATAGACTTCTCTACTAGCAGCAATGCAATGATCCAGAACAGTTCTGAGGGACTTATGAGAAAGAAGTTATCCACATCCAGAGAAAGAACTGTGAATAGAAGCACAGAAAAAAAAACAACTGCTTGATCACATGGTTCAATGGGGACATGATTGGGGATGTAGACTCTAAACAATCACCCTACTGCAAATATTAATAATATGGAAATAGATCTTGATCAATGACACATATAAAATCCAGTGGAATTCCTTGTTGGCTACAGGAGGTAGGAGGGAAGGAAAGAACATGATTCATGTAACCATGGGAAAATATTCAAAATTAACTAATTAAATAAATGAACTTAAAAAAAAAAAAGAAAATCCCAAGACATAATGGGAGATAGTGATCAGTTTAGTTAGATTGGAGGTTTGGGAAAATTAAAGAGTTGGTAATAAAAACTGAAAGAAGGTTTGGGGGACAGATTTTTTTTAAGAGTCTCAAACTCCCTCAGATTAAGTAAGGAGCTTGGACTTTATTTTTGTAGACACTGAAGTGTGTGTGTATGTGTGTGTGTGTGTGTGTGTATACCTATACATACACACATGTATGTATATATGTATGTATATATACACATGTATGTGCAGATATGTATGCATGTTTTTGTGCAAGCTCATACAAACAGTAAATCCTACACTGTATAAGGAACCCTTTGTGTAGTGAGTTCTACGTAAACCAGTTTTTCAGTGAATGTTATCCTTTGAAGTAGCAGAAATCTTAAATATTTAACTTCTTAAATGAAAAGTTTTCTATAATACTTTCCTACATTAAGCAGATTATGTAATTTAACTTTTTCATGATAATTTAGAGACATAAGAAAAATGAGTTATGATGTTCTATATCCAAATGGTAAGTTATTGATTTGAATGGGCACTGATCCTGTTATTGGCTTTGCAATTTGCTTTCTTGAAAAGGTTTGTATTAATTTATTTGCTTTTTGGTCCCTTCTTCTTTTTAAAAGAAGACTAAAAAAGTATGTGTAGCATTTTAGTCTCTTGGATAGTTTAATATATAGTTTGCCTTTCTGAAAAATTAATGAATCAAATGGTGACCAAATTTTCTCTCAGATGCTTTTCATTAACTTTAACTATTACTATAAAATGATTTGTCAGCATTATTCAGAACATTACTGGTGATTTGGCTTTTGTGACATTGTTTTCCTCTCTCGTCTGCATAATTTCTTTTGCTAGATCATCATCTATCTCCTGTCTATATATGGTTATCCCACAGAGCTTTTGTGCTTGGCGATTTCATCAGATTTTCTGAGTTCAACTATTATCTCATATGTAAATGATTCCCAAATCTATAATCTAGCCGAAATCTTTTTTCTGAACTCCAGCATTGCCAGTGTTTTCTGGCACAATCCATTTTGTTCATATCCAAAAGTGACATCATCTTTTGCTCTCTTCACCTACCCTGCAACTAAATCCAACCTTCAAATCCTCCCTGTTTACTGATTAGGGTCACTACCTTGGAATCATCCTTGATGCTTTTCTCCCCTTTGTTGCTCAGTAACCAGTCACTTGCCAAGTCTTGTTGATTCTATCTCTCCAAGAACTTTGAGTCCTTCCTTTTCTCTTCACTTACAATGTCCATTGTCCTAGTGGACGCTATCTTCCATATAATTTCCAAATTATGATTCTTGACATATAGATCAGACCATGTCTCTCCTGCCTAAAAATCTCCAATAACTCATTGAGGCCCTTAGGATAAAATACCAATATTAACTCATTAGTATGGAATTTAAAACCCTCCAACAAATAAGCTCTCATCTATTTACCTTTCCCTCCTTTACTTCATATGAATTCCTGGGCATGCACTCTATGTTGTAGCCTAACTGATCTACTAGCTATTCCTCTACTTTGTGTAAGAGGGAAATTTTAGGTATTATATATATAAAGGGGTGGCCACCAGGAATCAATAATTCAGATTGATTCCATAATTAAAATAGACCCAAGTCAGGATCGGGTTTAAGGTAGTTTATTTACTATCAGGAAGGAAGAAGGTAGGGAAATAGAGAGGGAGAGGCTAGCCCAGGCCTACCTGAAGCTGGGCAGGGAGAGGATTGAAAAGCTAATTAAACTGGTAGGCCAAGGAAGTCAGCCTAACTTACCCACGTGACCATTCAGAGTGGAAGCAGCTTGAGATCTCAGCTGAGATCCTTCAGCACCAAGTTCAAAGCCGGAACTATCCCAACAGGAAGTAACAAACATACTTGAAAAGATAGTGTCTTTCGTCACTTCCTCTGAGTCCACCTCTAATTCAAGTGGACAAATGGCAGCCTCTACACTGATTTGGACTGCCCAAAGGGCAGTCCCTTGTTCTTGATTTGTTACTTATTGTGGGTAATTCATCTCCCCTCCCCACTAAGGGAGGTAGGGATGACATTATCTTTGATGATTAGAGTTTTAACTATGAATGGGCTTGAGCTAATTCTATTTACACATGTGGCATTCAATCACCTGTATAGAATTTTTTTTAAAATCCTTACCTTCCGTCTTGGAGTCAATACTGTGTATTGGCTCCCAGGCAGAAGAGCGGTAAGGGTAGGCAATGGGGGTCAAGTGACTTGCCCAGGGTCACACAGCTGGGAAGTGTCTGAGGTCAGGTTTGAACCTAGGACCTCCCATCTCTAGGCCTGGCTCTCAATCCACTGAGCTACCCAGCTGCCCCCACCTGTATAGAATTTTATCTCCAAAAATTCTTGTCTTAAAAGCTAAGCTCTTGTGTCATTTATGGGAAGCCTTTTTTCATTTCCTTCTCCTTAGTTCTCTTTTTTCTCTTCAAGTTATCTTGTATTTATTCATTTGTGTATTTGCTTTATATTCCCAGCATTATGTTAGCTCCTTTTGGTCAGAGGTTTTTAAAAATTTTTGTTCCCTTTTTATTTTCAGCTCCTAGGAACTTATTCACAGTAAAGGCTTAGTAAATTTTTGTTGAATTGAAAGAATATGTGCTAGGATCTGTTTTGTGGGCTAATTCCAAAGTCCATAAATCTTATATTATAATTAGAAAATGATGACATTTCTGAAATATGGCACCATAATTTTTTCCAACCCATTCTTACTATTTGTCTTTGAATAGAGTTACCAGCTTTAAAAAATAGCATCTTTAGGGGCAGCTGGGTAGCTCAGTGGATTGAGAGCCAGGCCTAGAGACAGGAGGTCCTAGGTTCAAATCTGGCCTCGGACACTTCCTAGCTGTGTGACCCTGGGCAAGTCACTTAACCCCCATTACTTAGCCCTTACCCTTCTTCTGCCTTGGAACTAATACATAGTATTGACTCCAAGACAGAAGGTAAGGATTTAAAAAAAAATCATAGGGCCATAGGATATAAAATACACAGTATTGACTCCAAGATGGAAGGTAAGGGTTTAAAAAATAGCATCTTTAATGCAATACCAAATTTGACAGAACTGTACAGGGGATTAGTTTTCTTATGAAGTCTCTTTTGTTATATTTATGGCCTTGATAATGGCCTTGTTCATTGATGAATCAGTGAAGTAATGTTGGCAGTCAAGAAGATGGTAAAAGTATGCTTTGCTTTGTAAGGGAAGCTCTTTAATTGTTTAGCAAATAAATAGCCTTTTTTTCCCCTCTCAATAGCATTTATGTGCTAGTCTGAAGTATTCATTGACCATAAAGTAGTTCTTTAGCACTGTATGTGAAATTCAGCCAATTTACATTTTAGTATCCCATAAGCACCTAAATATTTCACGTAGCTCATTTTATTCTTACAATGACATTGTGAAATTAGACAAGGAAAGTGGTGGCAATCCTCATTTGATGCTTAAGGAAACTAAGGCACATAGAATTATAACTTGCTTATGGTCACAGCTATACTGTGGTAGCAAACAGAGGGCTAGAACTTAACCTAGGCTTTCCTAATTTCCTTACTTTCTTTTTTAACCAGAATATACTGCCTACCATGTTTGAAGGTATAGAATCATAGTTACTTTTCTAGTTATTTCAGGGAAGGCATTCTGAGGAGAAAGGACTGGAGTTCAGGGATAAGAAAAGGAGAACATGCAATGTCAACTGGATGTAATTCAATCAACAAGTAGAAAACTTAGATAACCTTTTATTTTTTTTAACCTTCAGTACCTAGTGTAGTGCTTTACATGTAGTAGATTCTTCTTTTTTTTTTTTAAAAAGCCCACACCTGCTGTATTGATACTAAGTATTGGTTCCAAGGTGGAAGAGGCAGAAGAGTAAGGGTTAGGCATTTGGAGTTAAGTGACTTGTCCAAGATCACACAGCTAGGTGGTATCTGAGTTCAGATTTGAAACCAGGACCTCTCTTCTCTAGGCCTGGCTCTATATTTATTGAGTTACCTAGCTGCCCTACATAGTAAGTTCTTAATAAAGACTTCTCAAATGGACAAATGAGTAACCAGTACACTGGATCTATTCTGTTATGCATTATTTTAGCATATGGCCTTGAGAAAGCATGTTAGGTTGAAATGTGAGTGAAGGAATTGGACAGGGACTAAAGCATGCAATATTTTTAGCAACTGTTGAATAAGTGCATGTATAGGAATTTATTTAATAACATTCTTTTTAATCTATCAGTTGACACTGTTGGTTATAAGATATCAACTATTCACTGAAAATTGTAAGATTTAGTAGTTTAAAATCTTATTTTTTTTTTAAACCCTTGTACTTCGGTGTATTGTCTCATAGGTGGAAGGTTGGTAAGGGTGGGCAATGGGGGTCAAGTGACTTGCCCAAGGTCACACAGCTGGGAAGTGGCTGAGGCCGGGTTTGAACCTAGGACCTCCTGTCTCTAGGCCTGACTCTCACTCCACTGAGCTACACAGCTGCCCCTAAAATCTTATTTTGATGTTATGATTATAATAATACTATTATGAGGAAGAGTATAGATAGTGAAATTAGCACCCAGGCTGTCAGGCTGTCAGATAAGACCTGAAGGTTCCAAGGATGGAATTATGGCAAGGAAGGAAGTGATTTCCTGAGAGACTGTATTATGGCTGAGAGAGCAGTTGGATTCTGAAAACTGTCTCCAGTGAAGAACCCAGGGGAGAGTGGATTTGCCTCCCAGAAGAAACACCTGCCTGTGGGGAAATTCAAGTTGAACTGGAGGATCAGACTTGGATTGGTGGACATCCCAAGCTGATTAAAGCTCCTTGGCTTACCCTTTGGGGATTAATTTGGCTGGAACCTGTGATCTTGGAATGTACTTGGACTGAAACATTTTGAGCTACTGATCAAGACCATCAGACCATCTAGGTGAGATCTTATTAGTCCCTTGTGTCCTGGGGGCCTGCATAGTGTAGTGTAGCTATTTCCCAGATTTTTAGCCTTTAATCCCTTAAAACATAATGTTTTAGAGTAGTGTGACCTCTCCCACTTCTTTTCATCTTAAGTTAACTATTAAAAAAGTGTTTTTTATTCCTACTGTGTTTTTCTCTGTAGAAGTAAGGTATCCCTGGATGTTTTAATCTAAGTGGCAGTTGGATCCCAACTGTCATTCACTCTCATTGTCACAGCCCTTTTGTATTTGGTTAAGATTGTAATACATCTACAACCTTCATTCTTCCTTCATCCCTTTCTCCCCAGAAGAACCCCTGTGTGTGTATTTGTGTTTATTTACCCACTTCAATACTAGGTGGGGGGATTGGAGTGGAGGGAGTATTCTTTCTGGGGGACTAACTTACAATATGATCATATTGGTGCTTAGATATCAGCCCTACCAGATGGTTTGTTTTCCTGATTTCTACTTAGATTTCAATCAAAAAATGATAAAATGTGAATCTTTTCTCACAATAATGATGATATAAAGTCCTTTAAAATTTGTGAACCACTTCATATGATGTTTCATTTGAGCCCTATTATGAATGCAGTTATATCTCCATTTTATAGATGAGCATATTAAAACTTACAAGTTAAAGGACTTGCCCATATTCACAGAACAAATAAGTGTCAGAGGTTGGATTTGAACCTAGGGTCTTCCTGACTCCCAAGTCCAGCTCTTGCCTGTTATATTTCAGAGAGCAGGAATTTGACAGGGAGATACCTGGCTGGACTGAAGTAACAAACTGTATTGGATTGAAAGGCTGTTATATAATACATAATATATAGTACAAGTTATATAGTAAATTAATATTTTCTTTTTGTGTCTCTTGAGATCCATATTAGATTATCTGTAATATAATGGCTACCTTGAAGTTCCTATTCAGAGTGACTTTTTTTGAACTTTTTTTCCCCTTAATTTCCCCCAAATTTTATGGCTATTTCCCCACTCTTGCATATTCTTAGACATTAATGTCCTTGTGCTATTCCTACGCACCCCAGAGTCATCCATTCTTCTTAGGCCTGGCCTTTCCTGTCTTCCAAAATTTGTCATCCTTTCCTCCTCTTTTGGACTTTGTATCTACCCTACCCCTTATCTGCATGTAGATAAGCAATCTGGTAAGCATTTGTCATTATTTAATTAAAGCAATATGTACTAAAGAATGAATGACTCTAATCTTTAAATCATAATGGAAGAATATAAATCTCTAATTGGAATAGTATTTGTGGGGAATATTAATCCATTTCCTTTCCTAGGTGATGTTATTTTAGTAACTGAATAGGATATACTCCAACTAACATGCTTTCTTGTCAGAAATTTCATTACCAGAAAAAAGTGAAAGAGGCATAAAGATGTGTTTAAGAATATTTGAAAAAAATGATTACATCCCCCCAATAGCTTAAATATTAAGCACTAACATCAAATGAAAGCAAGGAGTTATAATCTGTAGAATGATAACCTTGGAATAGGAGTACCAAAACTCAAGTTTTGCCTCTGTAATATAAACTTACCATATGACTAGGAACGAATTGCTTGCCTTTTCAATGCTCCAGGCAAATCTCTTAAAATAGGAACTTATAGTTGAATTGTTCATATGTATTGGTAGAAAGTTTCCCCACTGGGAGTTTCCTTCATTAATTCAATAACAAGTCTAGTGTAACTCTCCTATCCCAAAGCATAAAATATCCCAGAAAATGTGAAATATGCATTTTATACAAATTATGAATTTTAGTGTTTAGCATTGTTTTTAAAAATACAATTTTATGTTTTTCAATTATATGTAATAACAATTTTTAACATTTATTTTCTAAAATTTTGATTTCCAAATTCTCTTCCCTTCTCCATGCCCCTCCTATGCTGGTAAGAAATTTGATTTAGGTTATACATGAATAATCATTTAAAACATATTTCCGTATTGGTCATGCTGTGGAAGAAGACATATAAAGCAACAACAGAAAATAAGGAGAATGAAGTGAAAAATAGTATGCTTCTATTTCAGCCTCTATCAGTTCTCTCTGGAAGTAGATAGTATTTTTCATCATGAACATCTTGGAATTGTCATAGTCATTGTATTGTTATTGGCTAAGTCATTTATAGTTGAATATTGCTATTATTTTGCACAGTATTCTCCTGGTTCTGCTTGCTTCATTTTGCATCAGTTCACATAGGTCTTTCCAGATTTTTCTGAACTCCTCCTGTTTATCATTTCATTTAGCATTGTAACATTCCTTTACAAACTTATAGTGTAACTTGTTCAGCCATCCCCAAATGATGAACATCTCTTTAATTTCCAATTCTTACAAAAATCGCTGCTGTATTTTTGTACTCCTAAATGCTTTTGCTTTTTTTTTTCATCTTTGGGATACAAACCCAGTAGTGATATTGCTGGATCAAAGGATATACATAGTTTTATAGCTTTTTGGGCATAATTTGAAATTGCTCTTCAGACTGGTTGGATCAGTTCACCGTTCCACCAGTAGTATAGTAATGTCTCCATTTCTCACATTCCCTCTAACGTATATCATTTTCTTTTTCTGTCACATTAGCCATTATGATAGTGTAAAGTGGTACCTCAGATATTTTGCATTTCTAATCAATAGTGATATAGAACATTTTTTTCACATAACTATCAACAAGCCTTGATTTCTTCATCTAAAAACTTCCCGTTCATATCTTTTGTCCACTTATCAATTAGGGAATGACTTGTACTCTTATAAATTTGACTCAGTCCTCCATATATTTAAGAAACGGGGCTTTTATTAGAGAAACTTGCTGTAAAATTTCTCACCGGCTTTCTGTTTCGCTTGTAATTTTGGTTGCTTTGGTTTGTTTGTGCCTTTTAAATTTGATATAATTAAAATTATCCATTTTATATCATATAATATTCATTTTCTCTTGTTTGAGTGTAAATTCTTCCCTTATCTATAGATCTGACAGGTAAGCTATTCAATCCTCCCCTAATTTGCTTCTGGTAGCTCCCTTTATATCTAAATCATGTACTCTTTTTGACCTTATCTTAGTATTTGGTATGAGATTTACTTTTTTCCAGTTTTCTTAGCGATTTTTGTCAAGTAGTGAATTTTTGTCCCCAAAGCTGGCATGTGGGTTTCTCAAACAGTAAACACTATGGTCATTTACTACTGTGTATTATGTATCTAAATATTCCACTGATTCACCTCTGTATTTCTTAGCCAGTACCAGATAGTTTTGATGATTACCACTTTATAGTACAGTTTGAGATTTGGTATTGCTAAGCCAACCTTCCTTCACATTTTTTTCTGTGATATTCTTGACCTTTTGTTGTTCTAGATGAATTTTATTATTTTTATAGCTTTATAATTTTTTGGTAGTTTGGTTAGGATGGCACTGAGTAAGTAAATTAATTTAGGTAAAATTATTATTTTTATTATATTGGCTCAATCTCTCCATGAGTAAAGAACATTTTTTCAATTGTTTGGATTTGACTTTATATGTGTGGAAAGTGTTTTGTAGATAGATGTATTCATATGTTTTTTGGGTTTGTCTTGGCAGGTAGACTCCCAGGTATTTTCTATCATCTACAGTTATTTTAAATGGAATTTCTCTTTCAATCTCTTGTGGCTGAACTTTGTTGGAAACATAGAGGAATACTGATGATGTAGGCTTATTTTATATCTTGCAATTTTGCTAAAGTTGTTAATTATTTTAACCAGTTTTTAGTTGATTTTCAACAAATAGTATAATTTCATCTGCAAAGAGTGATAGTTTGTTTCCTCTTTGCTATTCTAATTCCTTCAATTTTCTTTCTTCTTATAGCTAGCATTTCTAGTTCAATATTGAATAATAGTGATGATAATGGGCATCCTTGCTTCACCCTGATTTTATCTGGGAAAACTTCTAGCTTATCCCCATTATCGACATGCTTGTTCATGGTTTTAAAATGATAAGTAGTATTTATCTAAGGAAAACTCCATTTATTCCTATGGTCTCTAGTGTTTTAAATAGGAATGAGTGTTGTATTTTATCTCAACCTTTTTTCTTGCCTTTGAGATATGATTTCTGTTGGTTTTGTTATTGATATAGTTAATTATGCTGATAGTTTTCCTAATATTGAAATAGTCCCACATTTCTGGTATAAATCCTACCTGGAATAAATAAAAAGGATCATAGCGTATGATCCTCGTGATAGCTTATATTGCTACAATCTCCTTGCTGGTATTTTATTTAAAATTTTGCATTTATTATTTTATTATTGCATCAGTATTCATTAAGGAAATTGATCTTTAATTTTCATTTTCCATATTTGACCTTCCTGGTTTAAGTATCAGTACTGTATTTGTGTCATTAATTTGGTAGGACTCATTCTTCCCCTATTTTTCTTTTAATTTTTTAAAAATGCTTACCTACCATCTTGGAATCATTATTATGCATTGGTTCCAAGTCAGAAGAGTAGTAAGGGCTGGGCAATGGAGGTTAAGTGACTTGCCCAGAGTCACACAAATGGGAAGTGTCTGAGGGTGGATTAGAACCTCAGGTCTTTGACCTGACTCTCAATCCAGTGAGCCACCTAGCTGCCTCCTTCCCCTATTTTTCGTAATAGTTTATGTAGAATTTTAATTAATTGTGCTGTAAATATTTGGTAGAATTCACTTGTCAATAAATCTGGAGACTTTTTTCTTAAGGGGTTCATTTATGGCTTGTTAAATTTCTTTTTTCTAAGATGAGATTATTTAAATATTCTGTTTCCTCTTCAGTTAATCAAGGCAGCTTATTTTTTTTTATGAATGTTCATCCATTTTGCTTAGATTGCCAGATTTATTGGCATATAGTTAGGCAAAATAGCTTCTAATAATGGCTTTAATTTCTTCTTCATTAAAGAATTCTTTAAATTCTTCTGCTTCATTTTTGATGCTGGTAATTTGGTTTTCTTTATTTTTTAAATCAAATTAACCAACAATGTATTTTATTGTTTTTTTCCCCATAGAACCAATTCCTATCTTATTTATTAGTTCAATTATTTTTTTACTTTAAATTCTATTAATTTCTTCTTTGATATTCTGGATTTTAATTCGGTTTTTAATTGGTGGGGTTTAGTTTGTTCTTTTCCTAGTTTTTTAAAATTGCATGGCCAATTGGTTGAACTGCTTTTTCTCTATTGATGTAGGCATTTAGAGATTTAAAATTTCCTCTAAGTACTGCTTTGGCTTCATCCCATGAAATTTGGTGTCTCATTGCATTCTTTTTTAATGAAATTGATTGTTTCTATGATTTGTTCTTTTTTATCCACCCATTATTTAGAATTAGATTGTTTTCAATTAATTTTTAATTTATCTTTTCATGACCCTTTAAAGAATGTATTATTTCTGCTTTCTGCATTTGGTTATGAAGTTTTTATGTCTTAATACTGTCATTTTTGTGTTGGAGCCATGTACAGCTGAGAAAAAGATATATGTCTTTCTATTACCATTACGTTTTCTCTAAAAGTCTATTATGCCTAACTTTTCTAAAATTCTATTCACCTACTTAAAGTCTTTTACTCGTGTATAGTTTTGCTGTCTATTTCCTCCTGTATCTCATTTAAACGTCTTTAAAAATTTGGATGCTATGCTATTTGGTACATATATCTTTAGTATTGATATTTCTTCATTGTCTATAGCACCATTTATTTTATATATATATGCATATATATACATATTTAACCAATTACATGTAATAACAAATTTCCACCAGGTTTTCCGAAGTTATATGCTTGAACTCCTCTCTCCTTTCCCTTCCCCCTCCTAGTGCCAGCAGGTGATTTGATCTAGGTTATACATTTATTATCATATACAATATGTTTACACTTTTTCATTTACATTTTTTATTTTTTAAGTGAATAATCCTATAAAACCAAAACCCCCAAACTTAAACCCAAATAAGCAATTGAAAAAAAGCATATGCTTTAATCTGCATTCTTACTACAACAGTTCTTTCTCTGTAGGTGGATAGCTTTCTTTGTCATAAATCCCTTAGAATTGCCCTGGATCATTGTATTGTATGGTATCTTTTAAGATGTAGTTTCCTTCCTTATTTCTTTTCTTTAGATTAGTTTTTGCTTTAGCTTTGTCTGAGATCATGATTGCTAACTTTTTTGCTTTTGCCAAAGTGTAATAGATTCTGCTCCAACCCCTTACCTTTATTCTGTGGGTGTCTTCCTGTTTCAAATGCATTTCTTGTAAACAGTGTTATAGGATTCTGTTAATTGCTTCTGTTTTATTGATGAGTTCATCACATTCACAGTTATGATTTCTAACTGTAATCCCCTCTATTCTGTTTTCTCTTGTTCATTTTTCTCTTTCTCCTTTCACTCTGTCCCTCCTCATAAATGTTTTGCTTCTGATTTGCTTCCCCTACCTTGCCCTCCTTTCTATCAGCCACCACCCTCTGTCCCCCCACCCCCTTTTCCCCCCTTTTACTTCCTTATAAGATAAGATGGATTTCTTTCTTTTTTTAAAAACCCTTACCTTCTGGCTTAGAATCAATTCTGTGTATTGGTTCTATGGCAGAAGATCAGTAAGGACTAGGCAAAGGGGGGGTTAAGTGACTTGTCCAGGGTCACAAAGCTAGGACATGTCTGAGGCCAGATTTGAACCTAGGACCTCCTCTCTGTAAAAGATGGGGCACCAGGGATATTAAAATGTGACCTAAATGGTTTGTGGGTACACACACTGGATTGAAGGAGAGACAGGACCAACCAGGATAGGGAGACCAGGGTTCACTGTCAAGCTGTTAACTGTCAGGAATGGCAGTTAGGCCAATGGTCACCCAGCTCACCACTAGGCCAGGGTCTATGGAACCAGCAGGCAAGGTAAAGGTTTTAACAGTTTAATTGTGAGTAACTAAATAAAGATGGGATAGGGGATTCTGCACTTGAAAACCTAAAGGGCAAACCACTGGGGCAAGGGGAGGACTTGACTACTCTATCTAATTGACCTAAGCCAGGCAGGGCCCAAAGGAGCAGTACTGGAGTCACTGGGAAGGCTGCTTCAAACTTGGTTCCAGCCAGGTTTGACCAGCACAGCTAAAGGGCCTCAGGGTGGGTTTGGGGCTCACAGTTGTCCAAGGATGATCACAGGATGCCAAGAACCAAGGTGGTCCAAGGTACCCAGGTAGAGAGAGTGTGCTTGAGATGCTCTCTACCAGATCCCAAACCCCTTCTCCACTTGGTGCAGCTCTGCAGGTCTTGTCCACTTGCTGAAAGCCTCCACCACTCAGGATCCCAGGGAATCTGGATGCAGGGTTTCCTTAACTCTGAGATCTCCCAGGGCTAACAACAGTTTGTGCCAACCACTAATGGAGTCTCTCTCAGAGCACAAGCCCTACTTCCTGCTCCTTCATTCCCTCTTGAATCCTCCAGCCCTTCTTGCTAGGTCCAACACTATTGCTAAATAAATTACTAAATAAACCCTCACAACATCTTTCTAGGCCTGGCTCTCAACCCACCAAGCAACCCAGCTACCCCCCTAAGAAAGATTTCTATACTCAGCTGAGTAAGAATCTCTTTGAGACAGTTCTGATGAAAGTAGGGTTCAAGGGTTTTCTGTCACTACGGCTATCTTTATACTTCATTGTAATAATGTGAGATAATTTAATGTCTCTTCATGTGAGATAATTTATCCCATTCTACCTCTTTATTCTTTCAGTGCAATTTTCTTTTTCATCCGTTGTATTATTTTTGGCTATCATGTTAATTTATTCCTACACCCTCGGTCTACATATACTCCCAACTGCCCTAATAAAAATAAAATTTATAAGAGTTACAAATATTATTTTCCCATGTGGGAATGGAAACAGTTTATCCTTATTGAATACTTTTTAAGTTTTTGGTCTTTTTTTGTTTACTTTTTCTATATTTTTATAGAGTCTTGTATTTGAACATTAAGTTTTCTGTTAAGCTCTGATCTTTATATCAGTAGTACTTGAAACTCCTTTATTTCCTTAAATTATAATTGCCCCTTTTAAGGATTATACTCAGTTTTGCTGGATGGGTAATTCTTGGTTTTAATCTAGCTTCTTTGCCTTTTGGAATATCCTATTCCAAGCCATCTATTTTTTTTAATGTAGAAACTACTAAGTCCTGTTTAATCTTGACTGTGGCTTCATGATATTTGGATTGATTATTTTTGGCTGCTTCTAGTAGTTTCACCTTGACTTGGGGGAGTTCTGGAATTTGGCTACATTATTCCTGGGAATTTTCATTTTGGGATCTCTTAAGAAGTGATTGGAATATTTCTTTCAATGTCTTTTCCCTTGTTCAAGAATTTCAGGGCAGTTTCCCTTGATTATTTCTTATTACATAATGGCTAGGCTTTTCATTTGATCTTGGGCTTCTGGGAATCCAATAATTCTTAAATTCTCTCTCTTGGATGTATTTTCCAGGTCAGTTATTTTTCCAGTGAGGTATTTTACATTTTCTTATGTTTTTTTTTTTCATTCTTTTGATTTAGTTTGATTGTTTCTTGATACCTCATGGAGTCATTAGCTTTCACTTGCTCAATTCTAATTTTTTAAGGATTATTTTCTTCAGTGAGCTTTTGTACTACCTTTTTCATTTGGTCAATTTTGTTTTTTAAGACATTATTTTCTCTAATTTTTTTTGTGTTTTCTTCACCAAGCTGTTAACTTATTCTTTTCTTTCTTTTTTTTCCCTTTCTTTTCTTTCTTTTCTTTT
>NC_058132.1:506533551-506582121 GCF_016433145.1 Gracilinanus agilis
CCCCCATCCATGGGGGACACCTTCAAAGATCCACCCCCCATCCCCAGAGGATGTTTGAAATTCTGGATGGTTTTGCTTTAACTTTTGCAATAGAGCAAACTTTTAAGACAAAACCCCAAATCATACACCCATATAAACAAGTGATAAGTGATAAGTCATATGTTTTTCTTCTGCATTTCTACTCCCACAGTTCTTTCTCTTGATGTAGATAGCATTCTTTCTCATAAATCTCTTGAGAAGGTCTTGGATCATTGTGTTGCTGCTAGTAGTAAAGACTGTTACATTGGATAGTTCCACAGTGTTTCACTTTATGTGTACAATGTTCTCTTGGTTCTGCTCATTTCACTCTGCATCAGTTCATTGAGGTTCTTCCAGTTCATATAGAAATCCTCCAGGTCATCATTCCTTATAGCACAATAATATTCCATTACCATCATATACCACAATTTGTTCAGCCATTACCCAATTGAAGGACACCCCCTTTTTCCAATTTTTTTGCCACCACAAAGAACGAGGCTATGAATATTTTTGTACAAACTTTTTTCATTATTATCTCTTTGAGGTACAAACCTATTAGTGGTATTGCTGGATCAAAGGGTATGCATTCTTTTAAAGTCCTTTGGGCATAATTCCAAATTGCCTTCTAGAATGGTTGGATCAGTTCACAACTCCAGCACCAGTGTATTTCCTTTTAACATTATTGAGTTTTGCTTTCCTCCTGAGATCTTTGGTAAATTCGATTTTCTCCTACCTCATATTTATTGCTCATTTTCTGATTTTTTTTAATCATAATTTCCCTAGGAATTAGACCTTAAAGCCTTCTCAGATTCCTTCTAGGTCTTATGGTTCTTTCTCAAATGACTTCTAGGGCAGTGATGGGCAAACTTTTTAAAGAGGGGGCCAAAGGAAAGGAAATACTCATCTGTCAGTCTATTTCTAAGGCAACTCTTTCGAAGTTTCATTGTATTGTATCCTACTCATTGTATTCTCCAGATTAGGAATAATGTTGCAGGGCCAGATAGAACATTTCAAGGGCCGCATCTGGCCTGTGTGGGCCATAGTTTGCCCATCACTGTTCTAGGGGATCAAAACTGACCCATCTCAGATTCTATCTTCTTTCCTTAGGTTTAGTGGAATGCAACTTAGGCACACACAGGTATGCCCTATTCCACTTCTTTCTGTTCCTAATTCTTGGAACTTTGTCACAACACAGAATCCAGAGGAAGCTTTTGCCTTTTGGTTTTCCATGGGAGTGGGGAGGTGAATTCTTTTGCAAGCTTGTGGGTAGGTTTGAGAAGGCTTACTGACATAACATGGTAGCTTGTTTAGTAAATAATGGAGGCATTAGGGATTTGTCTTCTCATATGTGAGTTCACTGATTTACTAATTTTATAGGATTCTTGGCATTTTAGATGGTAGAGACAGGGAACATTGGCTTATTGCTTTTGATCTTCTAGGCTCAGAGGTTAGAAAGGTTGGTTGAATTTGAGAAAATGTTTAGTTATCCATCATGTTGATTATATGTTCAAGAAGTCAAAAGTAGCCTTGTATTTGGACTCCTTGATTCAAGTCTTTCCCTGTTCTAGTCCATCTTTCATACTGCTGAAAAATGGATTTTCTTATATTTTATGTAACATAACTATTCCAGTGGCTTTCTGTTACCTTTAGGTTCAACTATAAACTGTTATCTTTTACATCTCTTCTTAGTCTGGTCCCTTCATATCTTTTTAGCCTTATTTCACATTACTTCCTTCCATATATCCTATGGTCTATTTTAAGGTTTTTCAGGGATAATTTCTTGCTACATGTAATTTTTGCCTCATATTCTGTGATGACTTTTGAGCCTAAATTTGGTTTAAAATATTATTTCACTAAAACTATTCTATCTAAATGTAAGGCCAAACCTATTTAAGTATCATAATGGGACTCAAAAATAAAAGTTTGGCTAATGCTCAATTCAGTAAATAATAGTGATTCAATAAATGTTATCCATTCTCTGAGTTAATAGTGTAAAAATTAAAATGAATTTACAGTAACTTCAGATATTATTTTTATAAGATTTATTAATCACTAGAAGTAAAGGAGTAAAAAGGTAACAAAATAAAACCACGTGCCCAAGCTAATCTACCTGTTCAAAAGTCCTGTGTTCACAGCTGCCCTCATAGGAAGGAAAGAGGGCTAGATACGGAAATCCAATGAATTTATCTACTGTCTACATCAGCTTATAATGATAGGAAGTCAGTGGGCTCCTGGGTAATGTAGTTCAAAGTTACAAGATTTCTAATTACACAGTAGCCTTAGTTAACTAAAGCATTTATGCCATAGATTTCATGATTCTTCTTTAGAAAACTAAGTCAAAATTAACTTGATAGTGAAAATTATATTTATTCAAAAGCCTTTTTTCTTTAAATAGACTAATTAAACTTTTTCTCTTTCAGCTGATGTAGCCCAACAGTTTCAATATGCAGTTCGTGTTATTGGTAGCAACTTTGCCCCAACTGTTGAAAGAGATGAATTTCTAGTAGCTGAAAAAATCAAGAAAGAACGTAAGTATTTTTTATTAATTTTTTCTAATTATTAGATTACCAAATGCTTCTAAAGGAATCTGAATACTTTTTTCATGTTAATTAATTTGTCTTTAATGAATTTGAATTATGTATCTTATTAAAAATAGAAGTGATCTAGGTCACTTGTCTTTAATGAAATTGTTGATTGTTTCTATGATTTGTTCTTTGACTCATTAATTCTTTAGGATAAGATTATTTAGTTTCTAATTAAATTTTAGTCCGTCTTTTTGCTGTCCTTTGTAATTTTTATTGCATTGTGATCTGAAAAGGATACATTTACTATTTCTACTTTTCTACATTTGGTTGTAAAGTTTGTACCCTATTATATGGTCAGTTTTTTGCAAAGGTACCATTATGTACTGTTTAGAAAAAGATATAATACTCTATTTCCATTCAGTTTTTGGTTCTCCTTTTTCAGTTGGCTCATTTCTTCTTGCATCACTTTCATTTCTCTTCTCCAATTTTCCTTTGCCTCTTTTAATTGGTTTTTGAAGTCTTTTTTGAGCTCTTCCTGACTGTGTCTAATCCATATTTTTCTTTGGGACTTTGTGAGTGTTTCCTTTGCTTTCACTATCCTTCAGTGTCTGTACCTTGCTCTTTTTCTCCGTAATGGTCCTTTAGAGTTAGGTCCTTTTTTTGTTGTCTGTTCATTTTTCCTATCTAATTATAGGTAGGCTCTATTTTCTGGGAAGTTGGGGTACCCTCTTAAACATCAGTCCTTCCTTGATGTTATTCTCAGCTTATTTTCTGAGTTGTTACTAGTTTTCTAGATGGTCTGAGGGCTGAGAACTCTGAGAGCCCCCTTCCCCTGCTGATTCAATTGACCCTTGAGATGCAGATAGCTTAAAGATTTTCCTCAGATTTGGGTGTAAGCTTTTGATCTCAGTCTGAACTTGATCAAATCAGGGGCTGATCAAATTCTAGCCCCAAGCTTAGGCTCAAGTTTTTGGTCTCACTGTGTTCATCCAATCAGGCACACCCTTGATTGACCTGTCCTTAAGCTCCTCCTTTAGTTTTGGGCAAAAAGATCTGGATTGGCTCCCCTGTGAACTGTGTCCTCATGCTAAACTGAGAATTATGTCCTCATCCCAACCTCTGACTGGGATTCCTGGCTTCACTCTGGGCCCACAGGGATCAGCCCCCTTCATCCCAGATTGTGGTGGGCTGGGCCTCTGGACTTGTACACAGGTTTGACATTTTAAGAGGTGTATTGTTGACTTGGACCAGTATTTGCCTAGGCAGGATCTCAGGATCAGAATGTTAGCTTGTGATTAAGTTCGGAACCCAGGAAAACAGATATGGGGTGGGGGTAGAGGAGTATAGTTTGTTCTTGGCTTGCTCTTTACTCCTTGCTACAGCCTCTTGCTGGCTCTGACCTCCTCTTACCCCAGTGCTCCAGATGTTGTGTACATACTTTTTGGGTTTTTCTTTTCTTGATAGTTGTTTCACTCTGTCTTCTTGTTGTTGTTTTTTTTCACTCTTATATTTGTTTTGTGGTGATATTTTAATCTTGGGTGGAAAGGCTTCTCGTGGTAACATGGAGTTGCTGCTCTAGTTACTCCTCCATGTTGGCTCTACCACTTTGAATTTTTTATTTTTTTTTTAATAGGCTTTTGCGGATTCCATTTTTAGCAATCTGATAATAAATGTACACACAAGTTTTAAAAGTTTTATTGATGTGTTTTTTATTTTTATAGGAAAAAATACTTATAAGAAGTCTCTTGTAATAGAGTAAAAGCCAGTTGGTAAATCTAACAATATAGTGACCTTATCTGAAAGTTTATGCAACTTTTTATATCTAAGGTACTAAGGTATCTAAGATTTATATCTCCATCCAACCTTTTAGTTTTCTGAATTTTTTAAAATTAAAAGAAATCTTTTTTTCTCTTACCCCTGCTGAGGGGAAAAATAAAAAATGTTTCATATAACATCATCAAGTAAAACAAATTCTCAATGGATATATATATATATATATATATATACACACACACACATATATATATATGTACACACTTACACTGAAACATATATTCATCCTTTACTCCCTAAATTTATACTTAATAGTACATAGTATCTTTTATTCTCAATCTTCTGGATTTAGCCATAGTGCTGTATTGTTCATAATTCTTAATGGTTTTGCAAATTTATGTCTTTATGCTATCGTTGTATATTGTCTTCTTGATTTTTCTTATTATATTTTTAATTTATAAAAATTTTCATAATTACTTATTTTTATAATATTGATGTTAAAATATAAATTATTCATTCTTTTTGCTTACTCTTCAATTCAAATAAATCTTTCTTTGTTTTTGAAATTATCATTTTCTTCATAGAGGACAATATTATTCCAAACATTCATGTACAACTTATTTAATCATTACTCAATTAAAAAAAAAAACAACTGTATGTTCCATCTTAGAATCAATATTGTGTATTGGTTCCAAGGCAGAGGAGTGGTAAGGGCTAGGCAATGGGGGTGAAGTAACTTGCCCAGAGTCACACAGCCAGGAACTCAATTGATATTTAAAAATTCTGCTTCAAAAGTTATAAGGTCTGACCTATAGTAATTTCTAATTTCTTTTTTTCATGGATTTCAGTTCTCTTTTAAGCCATTCTGGAGTTTCTTTTTGTTTCCTTTTTAAAAAAAAGTATTTAAGTGAGCTTTGTATTCTCTTTGATGATTTACTAAACTTTCTTTTTTCTTGTTTTCGGATCTTCACTTGATTTATTTGCTTCTATTTTTTAAAGATCTTTTCCTTGAATCTTTAGTGTTTTGACCTCTTTTGGGGGGGGGGGGGGGGGAGGAGAAGAGTTTTTTTCTGTTGCTCATTTTCTGGTTTCTCATTTGCTAGGGGGCATATTCCCAAGGTTGAGCTCCAAGACTGCTTCTGCTTCCTTGTCTTGAGGTTATTATTTGTTGTCCTGGTTTGTTGCCTTTAGTAACCTCTGTGGATATTGTACTGGCTCTAGCTGTTTCAAATCCCTTTTCCTTCAGACCTGATATAGCCACAGACATTGGCCTCCCACCTCAACTTTCCCCTTGACTCTTATGGTAGAAATAATGCCTTCTCAGGTCATTGACATATAGGTTGGACTAGTTCTTTAAAAGATAGGGATGCTGTGCTTGATCCTTGATAAGTCCCGATCCCTGGGGTCCAAGTTTTTGATGTGGCTTCATGATTACTTGGGACATGAAAATGCTAGTCTACAAGTAGTCAATCCCCCTCAGACTTGATACTTATTTTATTTCATTGTGAGTCATCACTCCAATTTGACCCAGTATACTACTGAACAGATACATTTTTATATGTAGAGAAAAGTGACTATATGTATCTGAACCAGTATCGTATCCTTGCTGAGTAACATTTTCCGTTATTGTTAGTAAATTTTTTAGTTATATTGGATACTTTTTTAATATCTTAATTCATTCCATTCATTCAGTCAGATTTGGCTCATTATAGCTGTCTTGGGCCAGGAGCCTGATTTAGGAAGATAACTGATTTAGGAAGGTACATGAGGAAGCCCTTTAAAGATAAGTGTTTTATATTGTTAATTTATAAGCATTTTCCTTATGAGGCTTCTTTCTTTGTCCTGTGGGTTGTGTTGTAGAAATTAATAAATAAGGTATCGATATTTAAGATTAGTTATTAAGAGGCTTATCAGGCAAGGCTGGAGAATTCTAAATGGAACGGGGAAGTAGGAAGTGGCTCTCTCTCTTGGGATGGACTCCATGTTGGCTGAGTGCAGGTTGAAACTGATCAACTGACACAGTGGGAAACCTCAGGGAAAGTGAAGATTATATCCTGGAGGAAGAATCATCTATCTCTGGGAAGTTAGGTTGAGAATATCAAACCTGACCTGGGCTGCTGGTCATCTCAGGCTGGTTTAATTCCCTAACTTTATCCATCTCTGGATTACTAGCTGAGGACCTGGGAGAGCCATGTGACCACTGGATTTGGACAGGACTCAGCAGTGAGGATCACACTTCCCTTCCTGCTAGCCCAGCTATGCCCTGATAGCCTATAGTTTAGTGTAGATTAAATTCCTTCCCTGACCCAGAAACCTGCCCATAGTTTGTTAGAACAGAAACCCCTTTTCCCTTCCTTCAGACTAAATTCTATCTAATTAAAACTGGTTTACTTAACCTCCTTGGTTTTACTCAATCCCTATGTAGTTAATAGGTTCACTGGCTGATCTGTGTTGCAGTTGGATCCTAACTGTCACTCCCTCCAACTGCCAAACCTATTCTTGAGGTGTATGTAGGTTATTCCCAGTCTGTTGCCCTGTCCTGTTGTAGTATAGTACCTATTTCTCTGGGTTATTATGAGGCTCAGTCAACTGATAAAATATTGATAAAGCACTTAACCACAGTGCCTTGACATAGTAGGCACTTAATAAATGCCACCCCAATCAACTTTAATGTTTTCAATTACCAACTGTATGTAAAAGATTCCCTTGTATGTATATTTCACATTAGTCTCTCTCTTTTTAAAAACTTTAATTAATTAATTAATTGAGTATTTTTCCATGGTTACATGATTCATGTTCTTTCTGTCCCCTCGTCCCCCCCCCCTCCCATAGCCAGCACACAATTCCACTGGGTTTTACATG
The DNA here is from genome assembly GCF_016433145.1 of Gracilinanus agilis. Taxonomy (NCBI): domain Eukaryota; kingdom Metazoa; phylum Chordata; class Mammalia; order Didelphimorphia; family Didelphidae; genus Gracilinanus; species Gracilinanus agilis. The sequence continues at coordinate 506,540,730 of NC_058132.1, forward strand.
TGTCATTGATCAAGACCTATTTCTATATTATTAATATTTGCATTAGGGTGATCATTTAGAGTCTACATCCCCAATCAAATCCCCATCAACTCATGTATTAGTCTCTCTCTTGAGCTGTAGTCCTGCATTGCCAGTTGTTTATCAACTATTTCAAAATGAATCTCCTATGAATATCCCACATGCATAGTTCCTTTATGGAATTTCAATCTCTACAACAGTATCAAAATGAAAGTTCTACCAGCCTTTTCTTTTCATATTGTACTCCCTTTAGTTGTGTGTATCTCATCTGCTTATTCTAGGATATATGTGGTTTTAGAATATTGACTTGGAATTTTCATTAGAAATGCTATTTTTTGAGGTGATAAATTGATTGGTCATTGACTCTTTTTCTTCTACTCTGTACCTGGGACATTTATTTTCCTCTCTTTCATGAGTTGCAGCTATACCCTAAAAGTCTTAGGATCTTTCCATTAGTCTTACACTTGAAATATATATGTGCTGTCTTCTCTGCTGAGTTCCTTGAGAACAGGGACTTGCTACCTTTCTGTTTTCTATCCTCAAGACTTAATACAGTACTTTGTATATAGTAAGCACTTAATAAATACTTTTTCAAACATTAGTTTCATTTACTTACTTCTTTGAATAAGTATTTGTCATAACCTTGATATAAACTAGAAAATTACAGAAAGCTACTAAATTTATTTTATATTTTCTTCTAGAAGCAATTATCTGAAAATTAATTATGATTTATTCCAGAGTACCAAACACTTAGTATTTATCCCTTTGCATTTTTTCCTATCTTGGTTTGAATACAAATTTGAATTGGGATTGATGCTGTTTATAAACTCTGGAAATTAGCCCCACACAATATATTATTCATCTTGGGCTGACTCAGCCTGCAATCCTTATGTAGTTTAGGTTCATTCCAGATCCTCTGCTGGAGGTTCTAGTTTCTTTAAGGATATGATCCTAATAATTCTTGGTCAGTCATGATCTTTCAACATACCTCCTGTCTGTTCTCCAGAACAAGTGAAAAATTGTTTTTAGATCACCCCCTACATTTGGGATAGTTTTGGAGCTGCCTTAAAACATTAGTGAGACTTTTCTAGGACATAGGAAAAAAAGATTATGAGAGATTTATGCAAGTCATAGCTTTTCAGCATGAATCTATTTGAAGAAATAAAGAAATTTTCTGTTTGTTGGATGAAAGAAAATCTATTCACAGATATATATGGGGATCTAGTAATATAGTGAAATAGCTAGAAGTAAAGATAAATAGTATCACAGTGGTGAGATTATTAATAGGTAAAATAGTTATAAAAATGAATTGCAATACATATGAATGCTTTATTTTTTCCTTTAATTTTTCTAACTTTTCAGTTGTTCGACAAAGAAGGGAAGCAGATGCTGCATTATTTTCAGAACTTCACAGGAAACTCCATTCACAGGTATTATATTAATTATATGAAAGTCTATTTCACTAATAATAAGGATAGTGGTATAAGATCAGTTTTTCTGGTATTACATTAACCACATTTGTATTGCGTAATGACTTTTAATTTTAGATTGTGGTTTATTAAGAGCCTAGGGCTAGCTTTGGTAATCTTTTGTCATCTTATGTCTTGAGTGGGGAGCTTCACTTTACTATAAGCGCATATGTACTTTATTTGGGCCTAATGCTAAATTGCCTATGTTATGAAAGGAAAGTCACTACCTTGTATATAAAATATGGAATAAATCAGCAGTATTTGCATACTAAATTTGTGTACAATTGCTTGAAATCATTATAGGAAGGAAGGAGATGGGCAAAAAGGTTTACTTATTCATAATCATAAAAGCTTATCTGTCTAACTGTACTTTAAAAAAAAGTATAATTGACCATAAAATGTATTGATATTGATTTGAATTTTAAAAATCTTTTAGTTTTACACTTTAATGAGATATGTTGTTTATTCCTGAAAGTTAAAAGTTTCTTAACTTAAATTTTTTTATTAAAAAAATCTACCAAAACTCTATAGATTGAAATAAATGTAGAATCATAAAATTGACTCCTTAAAAGAAGAGCTTCCTCAAATTGGTTTCCATTTGTTTCCTAAAATACCATAATTATTGTTTTTCCTCTCTTATTTTAGATGCTCATTAATGTGGGATTATTATACAAGATATTTTTTTTGTTTCTTTTATCAACTCTAAATTTTCCTTTCTTTGAACTCTTAATAGTTCTCTCATATTTAAAAAAAGGTTTTCAGTCCTTATTAAAGATTCTTGTATATCGATTGTGTTCCAAAATTTCTTCATGTTCATTTAACAAAATCATTGACTTGAGACCAAGATGATAAATAACTAAACGTTCATCTTATTTCTTTTCAGAGATTATTCATCTTTGAGATTTGTCTTAGATTAGTTTTTCAATTTTATTTAATTGATGATTCAGCTGATCTCCAAGACTAATGGGCCAGCTATCTATGCCACCATATTGCCATAGAACTTTATGAATTAAATTTAAACCAAATTTGAAAGGTATTCTTTCCATTTTAAATATTTCTTAATTTAAAACACACCCTACACACAAAATCAGAGATACAAGAGTGAGAATTCTTATGGGGAAAAAACTGGGGGCTAAATTAAATATTATCAGGGTTCTGAGGAAGAGTAAGTAAGAGACAACAGAATAATCTGCTACAGTGGGCATGAGACTTCTGGCCATACTTTTATTTGAGTAAGAGATCCTATAATTTTATATTTAATAAATTCAATTCAAATTTTAAAAATTGAGTGTTTACTTTCTGTAAAGTTGCATGATAATCACCTGGAACACAAAGACAATAGTAAAACAATCCTTTACTGTCATGGAGTGTATATTCTACATGGAGATGTATTCTTATACATCTCTCTTCTTTTTGGTTGATCAGTATTAGAACTTTTAGTATAATTTTTTATTCTCCTTTTGACTTTATTTGGGAAGCAAAAAATGAGAATCTTTTCTCCTATATTTGTTTATATGCTTAACTTTGCAATCTATTTCAAAATATTGTCTCATTTGCTTTTCTTGCTTCTTTCCCCTTTTAAAAATTTATCATGAGTCCTTAAAAAAGAGAGTATGAAGTTTTTAGTTTCATATACTTTAGCCTGAAGTTTCTGAAAGTGAAAAGTACAACCCTGAAAAAACTTGGCAAGTGAGCCTATGTATATGTCATATACAGGACATTTCCTACTTGAAATGGATTGTGTTTTCAAAGTTAAAATTTAAGTCTCAAGAAGTTTAGAACTCATTTATTTCTCCTTCCAAGAGCAATGTAAAACATGGTAATAGTGTTTCTGGATTCATAAAAAGCTTATACCTATATTGTACTTGAAATATTACACATTTGCCAAAAAAAAAAAAGTAGAAAACCATACTATTTCTAAACTAGAAATTAGACAAGTTTAAAATAAAAACTAAGAAATACATTTTCTAACTGTTCATAAAAATTACAAAAATCTGTATAATCAAATTTGTATAAAATCAAACTTTCTTACTTACTAGGGATTCTTGAGGTACATGAACTTAAAACTTGGGGTACATGAACTTAAAAAATTTTTTTTGATAAGCATTATAAATAATTTTTTATGCTATATCTTTTATTTTGTGTATTTAAAAATACTTTGAGGAGAGGGCCAGTAGGCTTCACTAGATTGCTTAAAGTGTGTGTGTATGTATATCTTTGACCCACACAATAAATCAAGAACCCTTATTCTTCAATCCCATTTTTCTTTTTTCTCACTTTGTCAGCTGGTGCTACATACATGGTTGGTAGGAGTCTTATTATTTGCTACTCTTGAGATTGTTGGCATTGTTATTTGGACCTGGCTGGTATTTGAGTTTAACATACTGTGGGTTATGACTGCATTGTGGGAGGAAACTCCCAAAAACATAAATTTATAAATGCCTTTGAGTACTTGAGAGAGTGTATTAAATATTGTTGGCATTTCATTTCAGAGAAGATGAATCTTTGACATCTCACTGAGCTGGTTTAGCAGATTATATTAGAATATTTGCTTTCACTGATTGATAGTTTCAGCATATGAGTTCATAAGAATGAATTCATTTAAGAATATGGATATGAATATGGATATATAAGAATCAGTTAGGTATACAGTGCCGGTATGTGCCCACTTCTAATCTGAAAAACACTTTTTACCTTTTTTAATAGTCTCTATAACTAAAGTGAAAATATTTGGAAAGCTGTTGATGGTGGCGCTTGCCTCTCTGGGAAAGTAACAGTGACCATTTCTAAATGTTTACCTGCTACCCTTCCCCCCTTTTTTATATTAATAGGTTTATATCTTGGGGAGTGTCTAAAAGACTTCAATGTGAAAATTTAAAAATCATATTTGGTATATACCATTAATATTTTATGTCCTTATCTTCCAAATATCCATATTGCTCAATAACTTAGTGATACTCTAATTTTTTGTTTTAGACACTCAACACAATCTTTCCTATATTTTAAAGTAGAAGTGTCAACCACTTGGCCCCTCTAATATGCATAACATTTCTTGAATACAGTCATAATCAGATTTAAATGTAATTGAGAAATATTTAAGAAAATAAAAATACAGTAAAACATGGTTAATGTTTATAAGTGTTTTTTCTAAGTCAGTTTTTGGCCAATAGGAATCTTTATATATTATTTAGTGATCCTTGTTTCTATTTGAGTTTGGCATCAACTGCTCTAAATTGTTCTTTGAGTATAATGTCATTAAGATTGTTATAAACTATAAGAAAATTGGAAGGGAAGGATAAGGAAAGATAAACAATAATGTGTCTAGCTTGTCAGTTATATGCTATTTCTCACCCAATGCTGTAGTACCACCTAGAGGATCTTTGAATTAAACATCCCCAGACCTTACCATTTTTGTAAGCTTTCAGAGGAGCTGAATTTGAATCCCTTTAAATATATGACTTTGCTGCTTTTGATTTCTTTATCTGAAAATTGCCTATTCATGTCCCTTGCCCATTTATCAATTGGGGAATGGCTTGATTTTTTATACAACTGATTTAGCTCCTTGTATATTTGAGTAATTAGACAACTGTCAGAATTTTTTGTTATAAAGATTTTTTCCCAGTTTGTTGTTTCCCTTCTGATTTTGGTTGCATTGTTTTTGTTTGTACAAAACCTTTTTAATTTAATATAATCAATTATTTATTTTACATTTTGTTTATATTCAAGTCTTTCACCCATTCTGAATTTATCTTGGTGTAGGTTGTGAGATGTTGATCTAAACTTAATCTTTCCCATATTGTTTTCCAATTTTCCCAGCAGTTTTTGCATATGATTAATATATTCACACAATATGTGATTCACTGTTTTTTTTCAACGTAATTTTCCTGGCCATGTATATAGTACACATTTTTAGTAATATAAATCCCAGGATCCTAGAGTTTAGAAGGGATTTACTTATTTCCATTGTAAATTTAAGTGATTTTAACAATGGAAATTTTAAAGATATTTTTGCTAAAAGAGATACATATGGTAGTTTGTGGTAGAAAAGAACCAGAAACTAAAGGGATTTCTATGAGTTGGGATTGGCTGAATAAGTTATAGTATGTGATTATAATGGAATGTACTACTTAAGAAATGATGTGCAAGAGGATCACAAAAAAATCTGGACTTATATGAAGTGATATAAAGTCAAGTGAGCAGAACTAGCATAACATTGTACACAGTAATAGTAATAATGTATGATGATCAACTGTGAAATAACAGCTATTATCAACAATGCAAGAATTCAAAACAACACAAGGGATACATGATAAAAAAGGCTTCCTTTACCATAGAAGAACTGAGGGAGGCGGAATACAGATCGAAGCATACCATTCTTCACTTTATTTTCTTCATGAATGTTTCCCTAGTATAAGCAAAGTATCTTCTTTCACAACATGATAAATAGGAAAATATATATTTCATGATAGCACATGTGTAACTTATATCAGATTACCTGCTGTCTTGGAGAGCGGGGAGGAGTTACAGGGAGGGAGAGAACCTGGATCACAAAAATATTTTTGAAATCTATGTACGTGTAATCTGTAAAAAAAAAAAAAAGAAAATATAGCTTAATTAAACTTTTAAATGTTAACATTTAACAAATAACTTCATGTTGATTCAAACCTAATATAATTATTTCTGCATATAGTACAGATTAAAATAAACACATTAACAACTTTGATTTTGGCCCATTAATTTGATGACATCACTGATCACAGTTTTATATTTGAAATAATGTTATACATATTTCTATAACTAGTAGTCGTATAGAGTTATTTGTGTTCATAAAAAGGAAGTTTACTATACAGAGAATTTTAGTGAAGATTTTTTAAAAATGAAAAACTATCTTCTAATTTATAACTTGTGAAAATGTTGATTTTAATATCAAAATTTCCTTTAATCAGTCAATTACTCAGGATTTATTAAGAGCTTTGTTCTAGATGACTATGCTAGATTAATTTAGAGGCAAAAGTGGAACAGTCCTTGTTCTCAAGAAGTTTACTTTTTATCAGAGGATGTACCATGTATACACATGGATATGTAAAGTATACATATTTGTAGGCAAAAGAAATATTTAATTTTTGCAATGTTGATATTAATAAAAGTGATAATTAAAGAATATTCTTAATAAATATTTTTTCGAGTAGAAGGATGAAGAGCTAGATAGGCATCAGAAAAGGCTTCATATAAATAGGTGACATTGAAAGAAACCAGACATTTAGAGTAGGAGAAGTAAGCAAATAGGAGAAGCAAAACAAACAGCTCCCAAGAGCATTCTCCCAAAACAGGCCAAATAATCTAGCAGAATAATTGCATCTGTGTTACCTTTTCCCTTAGAAGTTTACTATCTATTAAAGAAAAGGGAATGAAGAGTTTTTATTTTAGTCAACTAGTACAGTACACTGAGTATCCATTGCTTTTGAATGAATTTTGGTGCCACTTAGTGTTGTCTTAATTGACATAGATGTAGTCATTGTATTGTATTATTCCTTTGGGTCTTCCTTCTTTAATTTGCATCATTTCATACTAGTCATCTCAAGCTTCTCAGAAATGTTCATCTTCTTTATAGTGTAATAATATGCCATATAATAACATTTTAAGCACAAAGCATATAAAGATAGGTTTATCTTTTCATTTAACACAGTATTTAAAAATATTTGCTGCATTATTTTATTGTTCCTTGGCAGCATTGTCCCTCTCCCCCATCTTTATTTTTAAACTATTTCTTATTGGGAAATAGGATTTTTTATAGAATTTGGCCTCAATGTACTTTAAAAACATTTCTTATACATATATTTTATTTCGATATCAACTGAATTTCTCTATGCACATCCCCTTTCCTCTTCTCATAGAGCCATCCCTTCTAACAAAGAATTAAAAAAAGAGAAAACAATTCAGCAAAACTACTCAACACATTGAAAAAGTTTTGTTATCTGTAGTGTTCCAAATCCAGTCTTCCAGGCTTACATTGAAGGGACCAAGTTTGGTAATTATAGTTTTTTACAGTTTCATGTTTTGCTCTTTCTTTTTACATTGTTGTGTAAATTCCCTTCCTGATTTTGTTTCCTTGATATTGCATCATTTCAGATATTAGAAATCATTTTACCTTCTATGTAGTCAGTAAACTAGAAAGCTGGTTTTGTTTTTTTAAAAAAATTGTCACATATAGGAAGGAAATGTTCTTTTCCAAGGGTTTGGTAATCAGTGAAAAATTATTTTTATTACAGGACTTTTGGAGCAAATATCATAAGGATATATGTTAGTGATCTTTAAAGGACATTATCTTTAGAAATTTGATAACTCCTATTTCTGGCTAATAAGAAATTGAAATATTTAGAAGTAATGCCTTTGAGTGATTTTATTATGTATTTGGAGGTAATGTTTTTTAGAAGTAATAATTTAGAGGTATAGGAAAATAAAAGTATGAGGAGATTCATTAAGCAATATTTTAAAAAATTGGTCTTAATTATTTCTCTACAACAGGGAATTTTGAAAAATAAATGGTCAATACTCTACCTCCTGCTTAGCCTCAGTGAAGATCCAAGAAAGCAACCAAATAAGGTAAACTGTTTTTATTTTAGTCCAGCCACTTGTTGCTTTTTAAAAGCCAATAGGATTTTTTTTTTTTTGTATTTATGTGATGAAAGGGCAAAGAGAGTTTATCACACTTTATTTAAAGGGAGTAAACATATAAGAAGTCGAGATAGTAAAAACATTAGAAAAGTAGAAAATCTGTCAATTCATGGAAATTTTGGAAATTTATAGCTTAAAAAAAATTAAAGCCACCTTTATAATTAGACAGCCAAGTAAAAGTGATAGCATGTTGGACTTGGAGTATTTGAGTTTTAATCCTTGCTATGTGACTGGCTAATCATTCAATGTCCTCCAGTCTTAATTTCCCCATTTGTAAAATAAGGCAAATAATAGCCCTGGGTACCATTGTTATCAGGAGCAACAGAAATCATGTATATGAAATGAAATACATTGTAACCTTTAATGTACTATATAAAAATCAATTCTTTTTATTTTTTTTAATTAAAAATCAGTTCTTCTTAAAAATTTTTCTTCAAAATTGACATGATAACCCCTATCTTCCTTATTTGCTATTTAAAAAATTTTAATGGAACAGAATTTCCTGGTTAAATGTACAGTTAATTCACTGCATCACATCATAACCTATTCATGAATTATTTATTTTTAATGAATTTGAATTGGATGAGATACTTTTGAGCACATAGAAAATAAATTAATCTTAAAATCACAGAATTTTTAGAGCCATAAGTAACTTTGAGGACATTTAATCAACCTTCATTCTCTTTTTAGATGAGGAAACTGGCACTCAGAGAAGTTAATTGACTTGCCCAAGTCAGTGTCAAAGCCAGCACTATGTTACCCTAGATTTCTGATTTTTAACTCAGGTCTTTCAGTTAATTTATACTTTTCCCATGTCCTGTAGAAGCCATTAGAATATTCAAATAAAACAATTCGGAATTTTGATATTTTGTAGCATGTAAATTTCATCAGACCATATTAAAAAAAGGATTGTTTTAAATATGTTTTAAATAGATATCATACTTGTTAAACAGGTGTTTCCAATATTCAACTATTTGACATTAATAGCTATTCACAGAAATTAAAAATCTTGCTAAAATATTACCAATTTTGGTATAACTTACTTGAATTTTGATTTAGCATCTCATTTACTTTATTAGCAATGTGTACATTCAGGTACACAAATGGAAAGGAAATGGGAATCTTGTTAGCAAATATTGTGAAGAAAGAACACATCAGTATGTTCTTAATTAGAATTTTGCTTTTTGTTTTAAGGTTTCTAGTTATGCTACACTATTTGCTCAAGCATTACCAAGAGATGCCCATTCAACTCCATACTATTATGCCAGACCTCAGAGCCTCCCACTGAATTATCAGGATCGGAACACCCAATCTGCACAAAGTTCTGGCAGTATGGGAAGCAGTGGAATTAGCAGCATAAGCATGTATGCACTGAATGGTCCAACACCAACACCACAATCTCTCCTTCCAGGGTAAATGCAAACTTAAACTTTGATTACTAATTGGTGAAAAGAAAATATGTTTTTCTTTTGTGTTTCCACTCCCATAGTTCTTTCTTTAGATGTGGATAGCATTCTTTTTCCTAAATTCCAAGGGATTGTTCTTGATCATTTCATTGCTATTAGTAGCAGAGTCTATTACATTTGATCATCCCACAACATTTCACTTTCTGTGTACAATGCTCTTCTGGTTCTGCTCATTTCACTCTGTATCAGTTCATGGAGGTCTTTCCAGTTCATATAGAAATCAAGTAGTTCATCATTCCTTATAGAACAATAATATTCCATCACCATCATATACCCCATTTTGTTCAGCCATTCCCTAATTGAGGGACACCCTCTCATTTTCCAATTTTTTGCCACCACAAAAAATGCAGTGATAAATATTTTTATAAAGACATTTTTTTTTTTTTATCTCTTTGGGGTACAAACCCAGTAGTGGTATAGCTGGATCAAATTCATGCAGTCTTTTAAAGCTATTTGGGCATAATTCCAAATTGCCTTCTAGAGTGGTTGGATCAATTCACAATTCCACCAGTGCATTAGTGTCTCAGTTTTGCCATATCCCCTCCAACATTTATTATTTTCCTTTATTGTCATATTGTCCAGTCTGCTAGGTGTGTGAAGTATTTCGTAATTGTGTTACTGGGTTTGTCTTGGCAGGTAGACTCCCAAGTATTTTATGTTATCTACATTTATTTTAAATGGAATTTCCATTTCTATCTTTTGCTTCTGGATTTTGTTGGTAATATATCAAACTGCTGGTGATTTATATGGGTTTTATGTAGCAACTTGGCTAAAGTTGTTGTTTCATGTAGTTTTTTAGTTGATTCTCTAGGATTCTCTACGCATACCATCATATTATCTGCAGAGTGACAGTTTAGATTCCTCATTGCTTATTCTAATTTCTTCAATTTCTTTTTCTTCACTTATTGCTTTAGTGCTGGTGTAGTATTGAATAATAATGGTGATAGTGGGCATTCTTGCTTCATTACTGATCTTATTGGGAAGGCTTCTAACTTATACCCATTACAGATATGTTTGCTAATGGTTTTAGAGAGTTACTACTTATCATTTTAAGGAAAACTTATTCCTGTGCTTTCAAGTGTTTTTAATAGGAGTGAGCATTGCAATTTGTTAAAAGCTTTTTCTACATCTATTGACATAATTATATAATTTTTGTTTTTTTTTAATTGACATAGCCAGTTATGCTGAAGGTTTTCCTAATATTGAACTAGGCCTGCATTCCTACTAGTATAAATCCCAAGTGGTTATAATGTATATTTGTGATACATTGTTGTAATCTCCTTATTACTATTTTGTTTACAATTTTTCATCAATATTCATTAGAGAAACTGTTCTACAGTTCTCTTCCTCTAATTTTGCTCTTCCTGGTTAGGTATCTGCACCATATTTGTATAGTAAAAGGAATTTTCTTTTTTCCCAATTTTTTGCAATAGTTTATACAATATTGCAATTAATTTTTCTTTAAATATCTGTTGGAATAAACTTGTAAATCCATCTGATCATGGAAATTTTTTTCTTAGGGAATTCACTGATGGCTTGTACAATTTATTTTTTTTTTTAGATTGGGTTAGTTATTCTATTTCTTTTTCTCTTAATCCAAGCTGTCTATATTTTTGTAAAAATTTTCATTTCATTTATAATGTCAGATTTATTGGCATATAATGGGGCAAAGAAACTCCTAATAATTGCTTTAATTTCCTCATTATTGCTCATGCATTCATTCTTTTCATTTTTGATGCTGGTAATTTGGGTTTTTTTTTGTTCTTTTTATTTAAATCAAATTATTCAGTGATTTATTTATTTTGTTTTAGTTTTTTCATTAACCAACTTCTAGTTTTATTTATTAGTTCACTTTTTTTATTTTAAATTTTACTAATTTCTGCTCTACTTTTTTCAGGATTTATAATTTGGTGTTTCATTGAGAATTTTTAATTTATTCTTTTTCTAGTTTTTTTTAACTATATACTCAGTTCATTGGTCCTCTCTCTGTTTTATTGATATGTGTTTAAAGATAGAATTTTTTCTGAAGTATTACTTTGACTGTATCCCAAAAATTTTGGTACTTTGTGTCATTGTTGTCATCCTCTTAATGAAATTTCTGATTATTTCTATGATTGGTTGTTTAGGATTAGTTTATTTAGAGGTTTGCGTTTTTTTTAGGTCATTTTCCAAGCCCAGTCCCAAGCTACTATTGGAGCAAATTTTTTTTTTTTGGAAATGTGACTTATATAGAAATATAATTGTGTGGTTTTGCATGTATAATTGATATCAGATTGCATACTTTCCCAGTAAGTGTGGAAGAATATGAGAGGGGGAGAATGTGGAATTCAGAACTTATAAAGAAAAGAATGTTAAAAATAAATAGTAATTTAAAAAAGGAAAATTAGCACTACATCTTCTTGTAGCTCAAAATTGGAAACTAAGGAATATTAGGGAAGGAGTGACCTATTTTGGAATGGCTAAACAAAAAGTGATAGTTTTCTGTCCTCATTGCCTATTCTAATTCCTTCAGTTTCTTTTTTCTGCTCTTATTGCTATAGCAAGTATTTCTAGTACAACATATAATAGTGGTAATAATGGGCATCTTTGCTTCACTCCTGCTCTTATTTGCGAAGGGTTCTAGTTTATCCCCATTACAGATACTGCTTGCTAATGGTTTTAGATAGATGTTGTTTATCACTTTAAGGAAAGCTTCTTTTATTCCAATGTTTTCTAATGTTTTTCATGAGGAATGGGTGTTATATTTTGTCAAAAGCTTTTTCTGTATCTTTTGAGATAATCATATGGTTTCTGCTGTTTTTGTTATTAATATGGGCAATTATGTCGATAGTTTCCCTAAAATTGACTCATTCCTGCATTGCAGGTATAAAACCCACATGATCATGGTGTATTATCCTTGTGATATAATGCCATAATCTCTTTGCTAGTATTTTATTTAAAATTTGTGCTTTAGTATTTATTAGGGAGATTGGTATATAGTTTTCTTTCTCGGTTTTAGCTCTTCTTGGTCAAGGTACCAGTACCATATTTGTCAAGCAATTTTTTTTTATTGAAAGAAAGAAAGAAAAGAAAAAGCTATCAATAGAGAGCTACATTGTCCTGCACAGTAGCTACTATAAAATATATTTATTATTTGTCCCAGTAATACTACTATTGGGTCTGTATCCCAAAGGGATATATCAGGGATTGAGGAAAAGGACCTATTTATACAAAAATATTTTTGTAGCTCTTTTTGTAGTGGTAAAGAATTAGAAATTGAAGGGATGTCCATTAATTGTGGAATGGCTGAAGAAGTTATGTTATGTGGCTGTAATGGAATACCATAAGAAATGATAAACAGGATGAGTTCTGAAAAATCTGGAAAAGACATATGAAATGATGGAAGTTAAAGTAAGCAGATGCAGGAGAACATTGTATATAGTAATAAACATATTATATTATGATCAACTGTGAAGGACTAAACTATTATCAGCAATACAAGGTTCCAAGGTAAGCCCAAGGGACTCATGATAAAAAATACTCCATAGCCAAAGAAGGAACTGTTGGAGTCTGATTGTAGATCAAAGCATTCCATATTTCACTTTATTTCCTTTGTAAGTTTTTTATTGTATTTGTGATGTGTCTTTTGTCATAGGGTGGGAAAAAATGGAAATATGTATTGCATGAAAGCATTGGTTTTGTCTATATCAGACTATTGATCTTCTCAGTAAGGGTGAGGAGGGAAAAAGCAAGAATCCAAATAGCAAAATTTCAAAAAACAGTTGTCAAAAATTATTTCTATCTGTAATTAAAAAAAAAGTAAATTTAAAAAAGAAACAAAAAACAAATTGCTCATGGAAAAGAGGGAGAAATTATTTTTTTAGATGTGAGAAAACCCCCAGATGTTTATATTATGATATGCCACATTTATTTTAATATAATTTATTACTATGCAGTGGTATTTCCTTGAATTAAACCTGATCCACTTTGTCAAAGAGTTATAGCCGTACTATATTGGCTTCTTATTGCTAATAAAAAAAATGTTTCAGGTCACTCTTAATGAGGTAAGACTATGATTGGTTATTTCTGTTGTTAAGACTGATTGAAAAGTATTTTTAAAATGTATGAAATGAGAGGATTTAAAGTAGACACTATTTGCATTTTAAAATCACTGTACTGCTATGATAAATATATTCTGTAATATAATAAAATAATTAAAAAAAGAATGTTACTACTGTAACATTGGTAATCCTTTCCAGTTGGTCAAATCATTTTACATTTTAAGGTACAGTGCTTCCTGAGATCTTGTATTTTTTGTCATGAATATCTGAAAGTCCTCTCTTACATTAAAAGTCCATTTTTCCCCTATGGAATTTTACATAGCATTTCAGGAAAAGCTATTTTTTAAAAAATATTTTCCCATATTTACATGTTTCATGTTCTTTCCCTCTTCCCAAAACCTCCTAACCCCCATTAACTGATGCACAATTCCACTGGGTTTTACATGTATCATTGATTAAGCCCCTAATTCCATATTATTGATAGTTGGGCTCGAGTTATCATTTAGTGTCTTCATCCCCAGTAATATCCCCATCAGCCCATGTGTTCAAGCAAGGAAAAGCTATTCTTGATTGTAAGCCTATATCCTCTGCCTTTTGGAATATTATATTCCAATATATCTTTATTTAAAAAAATTTCCATATTGTCCATTTATATAAGTGAATAATCTTTTAAAACCTAAACTGAAAAACATAAACCCAAATAAACAATTGAAAAATTATATGCTTTCATCTGCATTTGGACTCCCAACAGTTATTTCTCTGGATGTGATTAGTATTCTTTGTCACAAGTCCCTTGGAATTGTCCTGAATTCATTGTATTGTTGGGAGAAGCTAAGTCTATCACAGTTAATAATTCCATAATATTGCTGTTACTGTGTACAATGTTTTCCTAGTTCTGATTTTTTCACTTTGCATCAGTCCATGAAAGTCTTTCCAGCTCTTTCTGAAATCATTCTGTTCATCATTCCTTACAACACAATAGTATTGTATTACCATCATATACCACAATTTTTTCAGCCATTCCTCAATTGATGGACATTCCTTTAATTTCTAATTCTTTGCCACCAGAAAGAGTGGCTATTAATATTTTTGTGCAAGTAAGTCCTTTCCCCCTCTTTTGATCTCTTCTGGACACAGACCTAGTAGTGGTATTAATGGATCAAAGGGTTTGCAATGCTTTTTAGCCCTTTGGGCATAATTTCCATATTGACCCCTAGACTGGTTGGCTCAGTTCACGACTCCACCAGTAATGCATTAGTGTCTCAATTTTGCAACTTTTCTTTCAACAATTATAATTTTCCTTTTCTGTCATACTAGACAATCTGATAGGTATGTGGTGGTACCTCAGCATTGTTTTAATTTGCATTTCTCTAATCAAGAGGGGTTTAGAACATTTTTTCATATGATTATTGATATCTTTGATTTCTTCATCTGAAAACTACTTATTCAGATCTTTCAACAATTTGTCAATTGGGGAATGACTCCTATTCTTACAAATTTGATTTCATTCTTTACTAAATGAGTTATTCTCAGTTAGGGTAGAGGCTTCTAGGTCTTGTGGTAAGCTGATTATTCCCTCTTATTTTTAAATTGATAGAGTAGTGTTGGTGGGAGATAAGGGTTAACCATAGTGATGACAAAAAAAAAAAAAAGAGAACCACTATAACATTTTTAAAAATGTTCTCATGGAAGTTAATTAGAAAATGCAGAGAAGCAGTGCAGTTTTGAAAATCATATGTAGAATTTATAATACTTTAAAAAGTAAGCATTACAGAAAAAAAAATCATGGTTTTGTACTGTGTCTTCTTTTTTGTCTTCCATGTGTATGGAGATGAACTTTCTGGGTGTTTTAAGTTCAGAGTGAAAATTAAAAATAAAAAGAACTTCAAAACCTC
Source organism: Gracilinanus agilis (assembly GCF_016433145.1). Lineage (NCBI taxonomy): Eukaryota > Metazoa > Chordata > Mammalia > Didelphimorphia > Didelphidae > Gracilinanus > Gracilinanus agilis. The sequence continues at coordinate 506,556,293 of NC_058132.1, forward strand.
TCAAACAGATAGCTGAGACATTCTGTAAACATTTATTAAATGCCTAATATGTTCCAGGTACTATGTTAAGTGCTAGATAGGCATGAAATAGTAATAGATTTACCTTATTCTTTTTTTTTCTTTATGTAAACACAGGCAAATGAGTAATAGTGAAAAATACTGTTAACTGCAAAGGTACAAATGGTGAGCAATGTCTTTCAGTGATATGATTTTTCACATATAGGTACAGAATAGATTTCTCTTTTTAAAGCAAATAGCTATTTACCCTTTGTGCATGAGATAATTTTGCAAGTTGAATATTTGGCTGAAAATCAGAATATTCTTTCAGAACAATTTATTATGTACCTAATTTGGACAAATGCTGTGCCAGTTGTTGGAGGAGATACTGAGATAATTGAAGCGTGTTCTCTCCTTTCATGGAACTTATGTGTAGAATTCTTAGTACTGTTGGCTATTATTATGGTCTTAGGCTTGGGAGTCTTGTCAAAGGTAACTCCCTACATTGTTTTCAATTTGACAAATGCCATTTTGACAAAATCCAAGGCTCTACTTTTGAGCCAGTTTTGGTCAGTCTTTGGATCCTAGATCAACTGCATTAATCTAGAAATTCAATTTATTTCCCACCTTAAATTCTAATCATTTTTATAATTTTTACTCTATTTTTTCACTACATTTTTTGGTTAGTTGTAAATGTAAAATGTTTTTCAACTTTTTAGACAGTCTTACCAAGCCACAGGAGTAGGAGATTGCTTTCGACAACAGTTGGGGTCACGTCTTGCATGGACATTAACTGCAAATCAGCCTTCTTTACAAACTGCTACCTCAAAAGGCCTGCCAAACACTGTTTCTCGTAATGTGACTAGATTAAGAAGAGATGCAGATACAAGTGGTAAGAATATATTGTTATAACATTTTTATACCTCCAATTAATTGCTAAGTCATGGTGATCTAAATCATTACTAAAGCATAAATGTGGTGACATTAAAAATGGAATAATGGATGCCATATACTTCTCACAGATTAACCTTTATATCATGCAAATGCTCTAGGTATTACTTGGGATTGTCTAGAATTTAAGGGTGTAGGGTGCCTGTCAGAAATTTTATGACTCAGAATCTAACCCTGTTTTGAAAAATCGCCAGTATCTACTCAGGTACTCTTGTTTTGCTGTCCTTAATCTGCTTGCAATAGAAAGACTATTTCAAATCAGAGGAGGGGTTGCGCAGTCATTGTCTTAGAATCAATAATCATACTTTGCTGCTGTTTTGCTTTTTTCTATTTGGAGATACATTTCATTTTCTCATTCTCATTCTCACTCTCATTGTCTCAGAGTATCAACTCTGTTCTCTACCTGTTTCCTCATTAATTGCTTGAAATTTAAAAATTAGATCTTTGCTTAGTTGCTCAGACCCTTTTTCTCTCTGTGCCCTCTTATTCATTTTTAATCTTCTGAACTCTGAAAGTAATCTCCCTACTGGATCTATAAACCTCTTCCCTGTCTTTGTAATTGGCCTGATATCTTGGACCCTGACCTTGGCTTCAACTTCAGGAATCATGATAATTGCAACCCCATTTTATTCAATCTGCCCTTTAGCTATTAGATTTCTTAGTCTGCTCCCTGCTCTGCCTGGTCTTTCTTAGTCCAACTCCCACTTATGCAATCATTTTAATGACCTTTTATTATTTATTATATTTATTAGTTCATAATTAATAACATTAATTATTATTATATTTAAAAGCTTATGTGTGGAATACTGTGCTTGATGCTAAGAGATATAAAAAGTAGGTATGGCGTGATCCTTGCACACACAAATAAGACATAGATGCATATATTTACTTTATATCAAATATTTTGAGGGTAAATGTGGATACATTTTGACTAATTCAAATCATAGCCTCCAAACAGTTTTGATGCCCTTTTTGTGAGTGATTTATGAAAAAAAAATCATCAAGATTTGATGGGATTTGGACCAAGATTGCCTTATTACAAACTCAGCTCTTTCTATTACACCAAAATTTCAAACTATGATTAAAAAAAAAAAACATATGAGTGCATAATTAAAGAATGGATCAAGTATAAGGTTGGAAAAAACATGATCCATTGGGGATATCAAGGAAGGTGTCATGAGGGATGAGATGACATTTTAGTTAGTTTTAAAGAACATGGATGGAATTTGAGCCTTTGGAAGGAAGGTTATTCTACCTCCCCGGAGAGAATAGCATGATAAAAGTCCAGAGGCAAGAAAGGGTAGAAAATATACAGGCATGGCAGGTAGTCCATATTAGCCTGAGTATAGAGTAAGTGTAGGGAGGAAACTGAGAGAAGTTGGACAGACCCTGGCTTTGGTGCTGTCTCAGAGCCCTATATAATCACATGACCATAAATGTTTATTGCATGAATGCAAGGTCTTTCTAAGGCCATTGTCTTCGTAAGGTTCCTAACCAGAACAAACAGATCAGAGAAAATGGAAATTGTTTTTTGTATTGTATTGATTTAATCTCATCTCTTCTTTAAGATGGAAAGAGTACTGAATTTGGAATCAGTAGACCTGTATTCTTGAATCAATGACCCTGAATAGCCCTGTGCCACTGGCCTTAGGACCGTGGCTAGTCTTTTAGTCACTGTGGACATTACATTCCTCACCAATCAAAGAAAGAAGCTGGGCCAGATGATTTCTAAGTTCCAGACCAATACTACATTTTATGATACATTTTAGGTATAATGTTGATGCCAGTAGTATTTCCTTTACTGCTGTTTTGGATAAGGGATAGTGAAGTTATATTACCATATCTCTTGGCTCCAAAGTAAAGTGAGATGGTATAATCATAGGCTTTTGAATTGAGAGAAGGGAAATTTCAGTAAAAGTGATGACTAGGATTTATTACTTCTTCCTTCCATTTCACAACCCAGCTTTTCCCACTACACCAGAATTTCAAACTATGATTTAAAAAAAGCCATATGAATGCATTAAGTAAAGCATAAAATTGGAATAACTGTGATCCACTGGAGGTATCCAGGAAGGTATCATGAGAAAGATGAGGTGACATTTTTAAAGAGCATGGATGGAATTTGAGCATTTGTAAGGAAGGGCATTCTACCTACAGGGAGAGAATAGTATGACAAAGGTCCAGAGGAAGAACAGGGCAGAAAATATACAGGACATGGCAGGTAGTCCATGTTAACTTGAGTAGAGAGTAAGTGTAGGGAGGAGACTTAGAGAGTAAGTGTAGGGAGGAGACTAAGGGGAGTTGGACACACCCTGGTCCTTAGTGCTATCTCAGAGTCCTATATTATCACATGACCATAAATGTTTATTGTTAATCACACAATCCAGATTGGCTATATTTTAGATGTTTCAAACTCAAAATGTCCAAAACAGGGCTCATTATCATTATTTGCTTTACTTTAAGATTTTTTTATCTTTATTTATTTTAAGGGAATAATGACTTCCTTTGTAGCTTTGGTGTCATTTTCACTTCTTTCCTCTCATTTAGTCCACACATTCAGTAAGTTGCCAGGTTTTATTGTTTTTACCACCATGATATCTCTAGTATCTATCCTCTTCTCTTCATTCCCACAATCACATCTCTTAGGCTTCTGAGTTATCAACTCATTTATTTTCTTCTGCACTATTATAATACTCTCCTAATTGCCTCACGTCTTTCCTCAAGCTGTACTTCATATGGTTGCCAAAGTTTTTTTCTTAAAGTTCAGGACCCATTTTAGTACATGGCCATCTCCAGCCTCTTTTATTAAACTCCATTACTTATAGGAGCCAGTGTGAATTCCTTTGACCTTTAGGCCCTTCATATCCTGACCACAGCTTACCTTTCTAGTCTTTTTGTGGATGATTACTTTTTCTCACACCTGTGGTCCAGCCTAATGGACCTTCTTACTCTTCTTCAAATATCCCACCTCCATGTCTTTACGTTGTATGTTCCACTTGCTGAGAATGAATTTTCCTTTCACCTTTACATTTTAGAATTCTTTCTTTTAAAACTATTCATTTATTACCTCCCACATGGAACCTTTCCCAATCTCCTCAAATGCTAGTGTTTCTCCACTTATTCTTCCCAGACTATCTTGTGTTTATTTTGTATATACCTATGTATGTATATTTTATCTCCCCTGGCTAGTAGGCTGTTTTACTTTTTCCCCCTTGTATTCCTAGGACCTGACACAGTGCCTAGTGCATAGTTAGTGATTAATTGTTTTTGAAATCCTAAGGGTCTTTTATTTGGTCATAAGGACTAAGTAGCTAGTTCATGGACTATTTTTCTTCCCTGAAGTGATTTTTAAACCAAAAAGTTAGGATCTCAGATTAAGAGGCCTTTTAATTTCTGTTGTGATTTTTTTTTTGACCCTTGGAATATTTTCTTTCAAGTTTATTACCTTTATTTAATCAAATAAGAATATTTGTCAGTATCTTAACATTTTATTACTTTTATTCTATTCTCATGTGAATGACTAAACATGAGAATTTTAGATCATTATTTTCCACTGAAATTGACATCTATAATTTCTTTAATTTTTTTTTCATTTAAGTGAATTTCACTTTTAGCTTTTGCTATTTTTCCCAGGTTTCTGACCTTTAAAAATTCATATTAATTCATTCACTTTTACCCATCCATTGATTTATTTTTTTTACAGATACTAACTCTTTTTCCCATTACTTCCCCCACTCATTGAACAATTAGAAAACTGAAAAATAAAATCTTTACTGCATATTTATAATTTAGCCAGATAAGTTCCCATACTAGTCTTGTCCAAAAACTTTTTTCTCATTCTGTATTTTAAATCCATCATTTCTTTAGCAGGAACTATGTGTCAAATTTCTTCTTCAGTCCTCTGGAACTCATGGTTTATCATTGGATTGGTAAGAATTGCTAACCTTTTTGTGTACTTTTTGCATACCTTTTATATGATTCCTGTATCTTAGAGAAGGAAGAGGCTTCAGAGGCCCATACAAGTTCAGCATGAACCTAAATTAGCATTTATTCAAAAACATGCTTAATAAATGTGCCTGTATTCCTTACTTTTGCTTAAAGATCTCTAGTGATGGAGATGTACTCTTCTCCTAGGCAGCCTACCCCAGTTATTAGGAAACCTAAATCTTCCTCCTTGAAAATTCTGTTTGCCTTCTTTTCTATGTTAGCTAGTTTGATAAAATTCCTAAATTCCAACAGCAAAAAAAATCTAACCAATATAGAATATAATGTAGCTATCATGTCCATAGCTTTACACAATGCCTCTCTTAATGTAGCCTAAGATCATATGAATGTTTTTGGCTGCTGTATTGCACTGTGAATTTATATTTTAGTCTATTTTTTACTCTTAAAACCCTCATATTTGTGCTTTGTGACTAGAAACTCTGCTCCTAGGGAGACAGAGCGAACATTTAATAAATTCCTCATAGCACTCCTTACTTATCTTTAGTTTCTACTCTGTAGTAGGTATATTTGACTTGACCTTTTCAGGCGTAATATTCAATTTGACAAGAGAAAAATGGAAGCAAAAAAGAGGCCAGTAGTTTTTTTTCTGCTTTGTTAATAGTTTTCTATCTATCTTGAGCAGCAATTCTGACCCTTATTTGAACTTCCTCTTCCCAGTATTATAGTATCATTCTCATTCTTTTTTTGGATTTTTACATAAATGCATCCTTCTCTCTATTCCTTTTCTCCTTCCTTAATCAGTAAGCACTTATTAAGTAATACTGTATGCCAGCCATTGTACTAACAGAGAAAGGCAAAAGAATTGATACTTCAAAGACGACATTCTACTGGGTGAGACAACTTGCAAATAAATTTTCATATATATACATATAGTGTGAGTAGGAAATTATCTCACATGGTAATCAGTGGCAATAAGGGCTGGGAGGAAGAGGGATCAGAAAAGGCCTCTTATAGAAAGTGAGATTTAAGATTAGTCTTGAAAGATGCTGGAAAACAAAGATGGATTAGAATGGGGAAATAGTGAAAGAAAAGGCATAGACTTTATAATACTCTTCTTTCCAGGTCTTTACTGTTACAAAAAGTGAGGGGTGTCATGTTGTGGTATAGATGAGGTTTTCTTTTACCTCTTTGAAGTTTTATCTCTAATAATTGGATTTCTGGGTTAAAGACTATTTTAGTCTTTTTTTTTTTTTAGCATAATTGCAAATTAATTTCCAGAATGGTTGGATACTGCATTGTTCCACCAACAGTAAATTCATATACTTGCCTTTTCTCAACTTCTCTAACATTGATTATTCCCAGCTTTTCTTATCTTTGCCATTTGAAGGATATCGTCTTAAAAAAAGTTTTACTGGTGCTTCTGGTCTTTTATATTTCTTGATTTATGCTACTGTTATGAGTAAGATTAGATTAGGTATTGATTATATATTGATTAGGAAGTACCTAGCAGGAAGGAGATGGAGCTGGGAATTCCAGGTTGGAATGAAGGAGGAGGAAGTCTATCTGTGTTCTGTGTGTGGACTCCATGAGTGGTAGGCAAAAACTGTTGCCAGCCTGGGAGAACTCAGAGCAAAGGACACCTTGCATCCTGTTTTCCCCTGGGATCCTGTGTGGTGTGGCATTTAAGGAAAGAACAAGAGAAGAGGACAGTGCTTCAAGCAAAACCCTTACTGCTTAGTTCCTGAGACAGCTGTAGCTCCTGGCATCCAGACATCATCAGTGGATTGCAGTGAGAAATCCCAAAGCCACAAAAGCCCCAGCTGTACTCAAGCCTGGCAGGTTCCAGGTTTGAGGCAGAAACCCAGAGACTCCAGTATAGCTCCTTGGGCCCTGTTAGTTAGATAGCTTAAATTAGTGTAGTGAACAAGTCTTTCCCTGTCCCTTTGGGTTTTGTTATTAGGTGTTAAGATTTTAGAGTAGTCATTCCTATCCCTTCTTTTAGTTGTTTCTAATTAAAACCCAATTTCACCTTGTTACCTTGTCAGTTAATTCAAGGCCTCTGGCCAGAGTGACAGTTGGCTGTTATTTTTCAGTTGGGAGTGGTGTAGCTGTACAAGACTTCAGTGTTCAGTTTTAGTCTCTCTTACATCCCAGAGAGTGTTCCCACAAACCCCATAGTTGATTTTTAATATCCCTGGTGACCCCATTACTTATATTTTCCTACACTACCTACACTACCCCAATGGATCTCTCCCTTTGCAACAAAGAGCAGTATTAATTATTTACAGGATACAATAACTATGTCCATTTAACATTCCACAATTATAGTTCCTCTGGAGGGGAGCGTATTTTATTATATCTTCTCATGGGCCAACATATTAACTCCCAGGGACATTATGGATCAGTTCATTGCATTGAATATGAATGTAACAGTTCTTTAGTTTTTTTAAAACTGTAATCATTTTCTATATAATTTTCTTTGCTCTGCTTTCTTTAAGTTTGCAACTTAATTATCTTATTTTTTTGTATTCCTCGTATTTACTGTTATTTATACTCCAGTAATGTTCAACTACTTCACAGTTTAGCTTTTCTCCAATTGTTGGGCACCTGCTTTGTTTCCATATTTCTAGCTACCATGAAAAATGCTGCCACAGATATTTTAATAATTATGGAACAATGTCCAAAAAGTTATTAAATTGAGCATGGCCTTTGACCTATGATACCTCTACTAGATCTATATTCCATAGATGTCAAAGAGGAAAAGGACCTATATGTGTATATCCAAATATATGTATCTTCATATATAAATATATGAAGATGTTTATAGCAGCTCTTTTTTGGTTGTAAAGAATTAGAAACTGAAGGTATGCTAATCATTTGGGGAATGATTGAACAAGTTATGGTATATAAATGTGATGGAATACTCTTGTGCTGTAAGAAATGATGACATGGATAGCTATAGAAAAGCCTGGAAAGACTTGCATAGATTTTTGCAAAGTAAAGTATGCAGAAACAGAAGAACATTTCATACAGTTATAGCAATATTGTAGAAATAATTAACTCTGAAAGCTGTAGGATCTGATAAACATGACCAGTCCTAATTTCAGAAGACTCATGATAAAACATAGTTTACACTTCCTGATAACTGATGCACTCAGAATGCAGACTGAATTTTCTTTCATTTTTTTATGTTGAAATTCACTTATTCAAGAGGTAAGTAGTTGTAAAACAAGATTATGACCATAGAAAAAGGTCCCAGTCCTTTGCTTCCCCATACCCATTCAGCAAGTGGGTTTAAATACAAAGAATTAAAATATGTACAAATTAAAGAGACTCCTGGGGCAGCTGGGTAGCTCAGTGGAGTGAGAGTCAGGCCTAGAGACAGGAGGTCCTAGGTTCAAACCTGGCCTCAGCCACTTCTCAGCTGTGTGACCCTGGGCAAGTCACTTGACCCCCATTGCCCACCCTTACCAATCTTCCACCTATGAGACAATACACCGAAGTACAAGGGTTTAAAAAAAAAAAGAGAGACTCCTTAAAATTATTAAGATAATTAACTTCACATAGTTTTAAAAACAAAATTCCAAACCACTTTAACCCTGTTCTAAAAACAAAGGTCAGGTACGAATATCTCAGTCCCTACCTACTACCACTACCAACACTCAAGGAGACAAATTACATGCAGCCACACTGCTGAATATACTAATATACATACTGATAATGAATTTTATTTTTTTCTTGCCTTCTATATGGATCTTCTATAGATAGGGGAGAGAGAATTTGGAACTGAAAATAAAGTAAAATTGAATTAAAAAAATGAGACATCAAGTCAGCTAAGGAGTTCTGCATAATTTTAGGTTGACCACTACTTTGGTGACAGTATATCATTTGAAAAGATGTTAGGCAAGTAATATAGCAAGAATTATGGGTAAGAAATAAATTGATTAACTGATGGATTGGCTCACTTAGCAATAAAAATATCCATTCAGTAGTCTGGAAACTCATTATGTATAGACTTTGCAATATCTAGTTACTTAGATCAATAAATAGGTAGAACATGGTTTTGTGAAATAACATTCAAATGTCTATGAGGGATGACAGATATGTATACAATTGTTCAAGAATTTCATTCTCCCTCACAAATCCTTGTTATTGAAGGATTTTAAATCCACTCACCAAATAAATATTGGAGAAGAAAAACCAAACAATTTCCTTAAACATGTTCCTTAAGTTAGAAGGCATTCATGAAAGGCTAAATATACAGAGTGCGAATGTACTAATATGCTTGACATTTTGCTTTAGAATGGAAAATTTTTGTGCTAGGAGTATGTTGACTGTATTCTATAAAAGTATCTATGTGATGAATGTTGTAGATATATTTAAAAATTCTTTTATATCATGGTTTTTTTGTTAGTCTTGTATTAGCCTACAGTCCTTTATTTAATGAATCATAATGGCAAATGTATATAATATTTTTCTTTTGCTTCAATTTGATATTATTTAAAACAAAATTAGAGAACTACTATGGCATCATGAGGCTAAGTGAAACAGAGTAAAAGTCCTGAAGAAAGTAATGTTTTAAAAAACATAGTTTGTAGCACAGATAAAGTCAGTTTCATCTTTGTTGTTTATTTTTTTTATTAAGTACTCCTCTTTTGATATCATTTTGTATTTGAAGTTTTTTGGAATAAAATTTATCAGTGGATTAAAGTGTGAAAGTTAAAATTGAGATTCATTAAAGCATTTTTGTAATGGAAAAATTTAGAAGTACCTTAGGGAATGGACTAGATCCATGTTGGTGAACCTATGGCACTTGTGCCAGAGAGGGCTGCTCTTCTTTCCCTCTACATTGTGCCTGAGGACATTTTTCACATCAGTTGCCCCTCTTTTCAGCAGTCCAATGGGAGTACTTCCTCCCTCCCCTCTTTTGGGTTATGGAGGCAGCTCACATGCAGTATGAGAGTACATTTCAGGCCTCTAAAAGGTTTGCCATCACTGGACTAGATGATCTCTAGTCTAAAGCATTTCCCAGAAACCATGTTGATAGAATAAACATTTATTTTTTTTTCCTCCTGTTAATTTTTAAAAATTTTTTAGAAAGAGATTCTATGATCTTCCTTTGAAGCTCTTAACTCTGTTTCTAGAATTTCTTTCTCTCACAAAGTTATTTCTTGTTAATCTTATTTCTTCTTTTTCATTTAAGGTCATTCTTTTGTTTATTAACTATATAGCTTGTAATTTTTTGTCAGATAAAATTTAAAATTTATAGTTGTTTTTTTCCCTTAAAATGAAATAATTCTGCTTTAAAATATATTTTTAACATTGTTCTGTTTCAGGTGCTATAGAAATAACTGAAGCAGCCCTTGTAAGAGATATTTTATACGTCTTCCAGGGAATAGATGGCAAATACATCAAAATGAGCAATTCTGAAAATTGTTATAAAGTTGAAGGAAAGGTATAGTTATATATTACAACATTCAAACAAGAAAAAATGCCTGGGGGCCTGAATTTGGGATTGTGTAATATATTTTGGGGACTAAGAAGAAAGTGACTTCAACAAATAATGTGGTGGTGCCTATACTCATAATAACCTTAGTCCCTCATCTATTGTTGAAATGTGGAATTCTGAGAATGTGTTGGGAGAGCTGAACTTAAAAATTTACTTGCTTTTGTTTTTGTGATAGGTCAAGACAATATTCAAGGCTGTTTTGACTATAATGACTGGTTTGAAGTAGTTTTTTGTTTGGATGAGTACTTGGTCTCCTGTTTTTTTTTCAGTTAGTGCAACTCCATCTTTCAGATTTGTACCACTGCCATAAGTTGACATGTTTTTTTATGTTAGTGTCTTTGCCACTGATTTGAGGTTACATTTAAGGCACACATGAAATTAGTTTATATTTTCCAATAAATAAAGAAGAAAGGAAGATGTCACATTCAGCCCAGCACATCATCTTTTCTTTAAAAATTGACCATGTCAACTTTGGTAATATAAACCAGATAAATGGACAAGGTGGAGGGGAGAGAAAGAAGTAAGTAGATACTTTAGGTCAGTGATTCCTAAAGTGGGCGCTATTGCCCCCTGGTGGGTGCTGTAGCGATTCAAGGAGTCGGTGATGGCCACAGACGCATTTATCTTTCCTATTAATTGCTATTAAAATAAAAAAAAAATTAATTTCCATGGGGCTAAGTAATATTTTTTCTGGAAAGGGGTTTGAGAACCACTGCATTAGGTGGAGGTTGCCAACTTCTCAGGGGGATGAATGAAGAATATATTTTATAGTTATAGAATTACAGAGAAATCCACTTAATAAATATTTACTGAGCAGGAACAAAATGGGGGAAAAGTGAGAGAGAGAGAGAGAGAGAGAGAGAGAGAAAGTGTGTGTGTGTATAACCTTTACTGACCATCTTAGAATCAATACTAAGTCTTGGTTCCCAGGCAGAAAAGCAGTAAGGGCTAAGCAATTGGGATTAAGTGACTTGCCCAGGGTCACACAGCTAGGAACTGTCTAAGGCCAAATTTGATCCCAGAAACCTCCTGTCTCTAGGCCTGACACTATCTACTGAGCTACCTACCTGTCCCTAATATTTTTTAATATTGTTTAAGAATGAGCCCTTTTAAAGCTTAACTGTGGGTCTATTTTATCACTGTCTTTAAACTGTATATCTCTTGATCCTGTGTTCCCCTGGTATACTTAATTACATATTTAAGGATGTTACATTCTGAAATTCTAGTTTTTAATCTGTTGAAGCAATTTATTCCTTCTTTAGGCTACCATTAAAAATGATCAGTATTAATACTTAAGAAATATAACTTTAAAAATTCTTATTTTTAAATATAGCTTTTTAATTGTTAACTGCTGGTGTGTTGAATTTTTAGGCAAATCTAACCAGATCTTTGAGAGATACGACAATAAGACTTGCTGAATTAGGATGGCTGCATAATAAAATTAGAAAGTACACGGACCAGAGGAGTTTAGACCGAGCATTTGGACTTGTAGGTCAGGTATGTTTATTACAAATATATATATACATTTTGGATTTCCGTCACTTTTAGAAATGATTCTTCCATTTTAATTCCCAGTATGAAAAGGAAAATTCTTAATTTGATTTAAAAATCAGTATTTTTTAAAAAATAATTATTTTTGATATAATAGGTAAATGAAATACTGAATCACATGTAGATTTTGTTTGTATTAAATATCAGAATCATGGTATAAGAAAATCTGAACTGGGGCTAGTGTATTCATTCTGAGTCTTAAATGAACCTTTGATTTATATATATATTTATGTTTATATATATATCTATTAATAAAAAATGACATTCAGGTTTTTCTGATTCAAGAAATTTAAATTGGCAAACTTTGGTAGGTATAGGAAGGAGGGAACCAGCATTTAATGAGTATCTGTTATGTGCCATACACTGTGCTAAGCTCTTTACATGTATTATCTTGTTTGAACCTCACAAAAAAAACTTGGGAGGCCAATGCTATTTGTGACTGTGAAACCTGAGGTATGTAGAAGTTAAGTTAGTTTCTCAGGGTCATATAGCCAGTAAGTATCCAAGGCTATATTTGAACTCAGATCTTTCTGACTGTTGACCCATCCACTCTGTTTACTAAGAACCTCAAGTAGTTTATAATCTAATTGGGGAGCAGATTGGCTAAAATGAAAGAAGGGGAGAGTAATGAGTGCTGGAGGGGATGTGGCAAAATTGGGACATTAATGCATTGCTGGTGGAGTTGTGAACTGATCCAACCATTCTGGCTGGCAATTTGGAACTATGCTCAAAGGGCTATAAAAGAATGCCTGCCCTTTGATCCAGCCATACCATTGCTGGGTTTGTACCCCAAAGAGATCATAGATAAACAGACTTGTATGAAAATATTTATAGCTGCGCTTTTTGTAGTGGCAAAAAACTGGAAAATGAGGGGATGCCCTTCAATTGGGTAATGGCTGAACAAATTGTGGTATATGCTGGTGATGGAATACTATTGTGCTAAAAGGAGTAATAAACTGGAGGAATTCCATGTGAACTGGAAAGACCTCCAGGAACTGATGCAGAGCGAAAGGAGCAGATCCAGGAGAATATTGTACACAGAGACTGATATACTGTGGTAAAATCGAATGTAATGGACTTGTGTACCAGCAGCAATGCAATGACACAAGACAGCTCTGAGGGATTTATGGTAAAGAACGCTACCCACATTCAGAGGAAGGACTGCAGGAGAAGAAACATATAAGAAAAACAACTGCTTGAACGCATGGGCTGAGGTGGACATGATTGGGGATGTGGACTAGAAACAACCACACCAATGCAATTAACAACAATATGGAAATGGGCCCTGAACAAGAACACATGTTACAACCAGTGGAAATGTGCGTCAGCCATGGATGAGGGGAGAGCGGGGGGTGAAGGGGAAAGTAGGGGTATGAAGCATATAATCAGGTTAAAAATGAATATTAATAAATGTATAATTAAAAAAATAATCTAATTGGGGAAAAGGGAGTGAATGAGAAATATACACAGATAAGTATGATAAAAAATGGAATATATGATAAGAACAAAGAAAAGATCATGACTAAATGCTCTAAGGAAGCACTTAAGAAGCAAAATCATTGAAATGTAGAATTAGAAGGGACCTTAGAAATCATTTTTCTGATGAAGAAACCAAGGCTCCAAGATGTCAAGTAATAAGGAAATATGAGTTTGCCTTTCAAGCTTTATATTTTTATTTAATACATTCTTATATTAGCTATCCGGGTTGATTTGTAAATGGGAAATTAAACATATAAGGATTTTTAGGATAATTAATTACTTGGAAGTTTTATTTTGAAATTGCTATTTATGCATTGAAATATCCTTAAAGTAGAAAAGAATCAAAATATTATAGATGAGTAATTTTGCTATTGATTAGTAGTGTGATTAAGTATTTTATTTAATCTTCATGGGATTAATTTTCCTTATCTCTAATGTGAAAGCTTTCATTAGATGACTGAGTTTTTCCCAACTTTACCATTCTGTGATTTTATGATTCTGTGAGTTTCTGTCACTACTTATAATAGGGAGATTGCATTGTACTTTCAATAATTTCATTGTAAATTCTAGTTTATATTCTCCTAATTCAAACCTGTTCTTTTTAGGTAACAAATGCATTTTTACCTTGTGTTAGCTACAAAACAGAAGAAATCTAATGATAGTGATAACATGATGAGACAATTAAGCAGACTGGATGAAAGATTATTTTTTTATAGCTTTTCAGAAAGTTTTTACATGTTCTTACTTTTGAGATTCTCAGTAATTTTGTGAAGTAGACAGGGAAAATGTGTTCTTTATTCTGCAAATAAGGAAATAGAGTTTTAGAGAGGTTAAGTGACTTATCCAATGTCACATGGCTAATAGATGACAAAGGAACTCCTAATCTTCCTATTCTTTGTCTAGTGATTTTTCACTCTAACAGTTTAGCTTTCATATATATTTTTTGACATTTTAAATAATTTCTTCTTAATATCTGATCACTAGAAAGGAAACTGTATAATAAATGGTGGAGAAATCCATAAATATTCTAATCATATTTTATTACCCAATAACATTGGGTTTTTCTTTTAATATTTGAAAAGAGAATGCTTCTCATGAATTGGAGATTTGTCATTTATATGGTGACCTTATTGAGCCAAGGCAGAAAAAATTAGTTTTCTTGGTTCTCTTGATAACTTTCATTCTCAAAAACATTTAGTAATATGTCATTTATGTTAGAAAAATGACCCGTATCTTTATTCTGCAATAAAATTCTCTAGTATGAGTCATGCTCTAATTCAACTTCATGGTCTGGTGGTGATCCCAACCTCTGGAAGGCTATGTATGACACTAGAACTTGTTAAAATCATTATCTGAGCCAGTTATAAACATGGCCACTATGGCTGGTAGATATGACAGGAAGTCAGCCAATGTAAAAGCTAGATACTTGTATGCATCATAGAGTGTGAGCAGTTTGATGAAATATTCAGGAATAATGTAAAACCACAACCTAAAAATCCTCTGTGTAAAAGAATACACAAAGATATTGTTGAGACAACAAATGTAGCTTTTGCCAGACCCATTGTTTCCTATTCCCCTTTTCTTCTCAGGTTCTTTTCCCTTATGGCTATGCCAAAAACTGTTAAAGAAAAATGAGTAATTGATTGTATATAGAATATATCTCTATATCTGTCTTTCTATCTCTCTGTCTCCTGGGTCTTCTTGATAATTGTATATGTGGATCTCAGAGATAGTATAAATGGAGGAGGAATTGTATGCTCAGGCCTAAGCTGGCTATAGTTGGTGAGGGAGGAAACACACCCCTCTCACAATTGCTATTGATGTAATGTATACCTCTCCTCCCTGACAGGCTTCATTGACTAAGCCTGTCAGTTGTTCTCTTCTAACAGTTTGCCCAGGTTAGGAACCCCTGAGAGGTTGGGTGGATGGTTAACCTCTCTAGGTCCCAACCTGAGGTTGGATTATTTGTTGATAAGTCTATTGATTGGCTATTGGAAAACTTGTTATCTGAGTCCCTATTGATCTCTCCTTCCCAAAGGCTTTGGCAACTCAGGAAAGGTACTTGTTGGTAAAACACTATATTGAATCTATTGATGGGGTAAAGAAAACAAGGTAACAGGATTGAGGATCTGGGAACCCTATTGCTAATTGATAGCCTATTAATCTAATTGTTGATCAAATCTGGAGATTGCTAGGCTTGTAGAAATTGGAGGACTTCACCCTCTCACTAACTCTGACCTGACCTGGCTACAGCCAAGCCAGAGATTAGGGAAGGCTATTGATGTTGATGTTGATAGATGAATTAGTATACTTGTTCAGCTCTAATATCAATGATGTTGACTGATCACTAGCTCTCTCTCAGTAAGGTACAGGTTACAGTTTTAGGCCTACCCTTTCTACCCTTCACCTCCCTCCATCCCAAGGCTTTGCTCCAAGATGAGCCTGCTCAAGTCTGAGCTCAGAGGATCTGAACTAGGAGTTCTTATTCTTTTTTGCGTCAATGAGCCCTTTGGTTTCAGTGCAAAGACACCACTTCCCCTTATGGTTCTAGGGATATCCTGAATGGTTGGAGGTGATTTTCTAATACCATTGTCTTTTTTTTTTTTTTTAGATCTTTATTTTATTAATTAATTTGGTACATTTTTCCGTGGTTATAGGATTCATGTTCTATCCCTCCTCTCCTTCCACCTCCTCCCATAGCTGACACGCAATTCCACTGGGTTTTACATGTGTCATTGATCAAGACCTATTTCCATATTATTGATATTTGCACTAGAGTGCTCATTTAGAGTCAATATCCCTAATCATATCCCCATCCATCCATGTGATCAGGCAGTTGTTTTTCCTTCTGTGTTTCTTCTCCCATAGTTCTTCCTCTGAATGTGAATGGGGTTCTTTCTCATACTTAAGTCCCTCAGAGTTGTCCTGGATCATTGCATTGTTGCTAGTAGAGAAGTCCATTACATTCGATTTTACCACAGTGTATCTGTCTCTGTGTCTAATACCATTGTCTTGAGCCTTTACTAGTGTACTTCCTTTCAAGGCAGTTGAATATCAACTTATATAGCTTCAAGTAATTTTTAGAAAGGGCTTTTTATTGAGGTGGGGCAGGTAGATGGTATAGTAAATAGAAGATTGAGCTTGAAGTCAGGAAGACCTGAGTTAAAATCTGTCCTCATACACTACTAGCTGTGTGACTGTGCAATATCACTTACACCATTTGCCTTAGTTCCTCATCTGTAAAATGAGCTAGAGAAGGAAATGGCAAATAACTCTAATAACTGTTCCAAGAAAACCTCAAATGGGATCACAAAGATTCAGACACAACTGAAATGAATGAACAATAACAACAATTTATTAAATAATTTTAGTAAGAAAAGTCTTTACAAAATATCCCTCGCACAAATCTGTGTTTATGTTCATAAGAACATGAAGAATCCAGGGAAAAAGGAGTTCAAACTAATGGAGTGTGGGATGAAAAGGGGCATCTCACGAGTCACAGTTACTGCATATCCTTTTCTCTCAAGGGACACTTTAAGAAGTTCCCCTTAAGCATGGTGAACCTTGTGTCTAATTTCCCCTTGGTTTATGATGTCAGTTACTGTTGTCCTAATGACACTGCTAGGACACTGATTGGAAGCTGGGAAATCCCAACACTCTTCAGACCTTTGGAAGTTTGTAAGATCTTCCTTCAGTTGAGGTCGGAGTGGGAAGAATGAGGAGACCTGGCTAAAGCCAAGGCCTCCATTTTTTCCTCTTCTGCACTTCCTCCCCCTCTGTGCAGCACCTATTCAAATGTTTTCCTTGAAAACCACTTGCTATATTTTCTCTGCTTGCCACAAACTCGATAAATCCAGCTAATGCAAAGCTTCTATTCAAGACCTAGCAGCCATGATAAAATCAGCTGATTGGAATAGATTTTGTCTCTGGTTTCATTTCACTTGTCAAATGTCTTTTGAACACTTTCCACACATAGTCTAAGGTCTATGATTTTTGGATAAGACATGTTTTCATCTAGTAAAGGTATTTGGCCAAGATGGGATGGGTTGGTTTAACCCCTTCCTTATGAATGTAAAACTTATATTTGTGTTTAAAGGTGAAGTTAGCTGAAACGTGTGAGTAAATTCTTTATAATATGAAGGAGTTAATTGAATCATAGATCTAGAGCTGGAAGAAATCTCATCATCCTAATTCTCCCTTGCTCTCCCTTTTTAGAGATGGAAAAACTGAGGCCACAGAGATAAAATTACTTGCCCAAAGTCATACAAATAACAAGTGTCAAGTGCAGGATTTGAACCCATTTTCCCTGATTCAAAAGCTAATATTTTTTTTTTTTTTGCCACTATTCCATTCTGTCAGAAGGGGGAAAATCTGAGGACATTGTAAAGTTGTTGGATTCTGCTAGAGGTTGTGTTGTGTTGGGATAGCAAATAAAGAGAGAAAGGGAGAAAAGTTAAAGAAATGACATATACATATCACATGAAAGAATTTAATATTTTGATTGTTGACATAGGAAGGAAGGAAACAATTATTAAATGCCAACTATGTGCCAGGCTTTATGTGCCTAAACATTTATCATATCATTTGATTTCACAACAACCTTGGGAAGTAGATTATAATCTCCATTTTACAGTTGAGGAAATTGTGTCAGAACGAGGTTAAGGGACTTTTATAGGATCATATAAATAGTGTCCAAGCCAGATTTGAACTCAGATTTTTCTGACTCCTGGTCCAACATTATCCTACCTTGTTATCTCCAACAAGGGAGTAATAGTTAATGAAGATAAAAATAGAAGGTATATTTAATGAAGATGAAAAATTCAAACTTTATTGTATGGATTTAGGATGATTCCAAAACTAAAAAATTATATAGAAGAGATAAAATGGGAAGAGATGTGTAAATTGTTTTGTTTCTGACATAGGACTGGTCCTCAGAATTGCCCTAGAAAAAGAGTCCAAGTAAAACCTAATTGTACACTCTGAAAGTTGAGGTTGTGGATGAAGAATTATCATTTGAAAGGATAGGGGCAGATAGGTAAGCATGGTAGACAGGCCTGGAGTTGGGAGGACCTGGGTTCAACTGTGGTCTCATATATTTTCTAGCTGTGTGACACTAGGCAAATCACTTAACCCTAATTGTCTAGTCCTTACCACTCTTCTGTCTTGGAGCCAGTAGTTAGTATTGATTCTAAAGCAGATGAGTTTTTTTTCTTGAAGAGAAAGGGTGGATTGTAAAGGAAGAATTAAAGAAATCTAACTTAGAGAGTTGAGAGGACAGTGATAATGAATTTCTTCATTTTACAATATTGAAATTTAATTTTTATTGTCACTTCCAAATTTGCTCCCTCTAACCCCCACTCATAGAGAAGTTAAGAAATATGATTCTCATATATATGATTTCATATATATTTATAAAAATCATTCAAAACATTACTATATTAACTATGTTAAAAAATGAAACAAAATTAAGAAAATTACTATGCTTCAATATGCCCTCGGAGGCCATCAGTTCTCTACCTGGAGGTGGATAGCATTTTATATTGTTTTATGACATACCTTAGTGAAGATTTATTTATGTATAAATTTTAAATTTTAATTTTTTCTGTGCTATACATATATTATCACACAAAACATATTTCCATATTATTCATGTTTATAAGTGAGTAATATTATAAAACTAAAACCCCCAAACATATACCCAAATAAACAAGTGATAAATTATATGTTTTCATTTGCATTCCTATTTCAACAGTTCTTTCTCTGGAGGTGGATAGCATTCTTTTTTATAAGTCCCTCAGAAGCATACTGGATCATTGTATTGCTGTTAATAGCAAAGTCTATCACATTTGATCATTCCACAATATTGTAGTTATTGTGCATGATATTCTCCTGGTTCTGCTTATTTCATTCTCTATCAATTCACATAGTTCTTTCCAGCTTTTTCTGAAGTCATCCTGTTCATCATTTCTTATAGCACAAAAGTATTCCATCGCCATCACATACCATAATTTGTTCAGCCATTCCCCAACTGAGGAATATCCCTTTAATTTCCAATTCTTTTCTACCCCAAAAAGAGTGGATATTTCCATTTAAAAAAAAATCTGTTTGGGATAGTAGTGGTATTACTGGATAAAGAGGTATGCATTCTTTTATAGCAATTTGATCATTATTCCCAATTGCCCTCCAAAATGGTAACATCAGCTCATAACTCAATCAGCAACTCATTAGTGTTCCAATTTTGCCACATTCTTTCTGAGGTGTGTTATAAGTGTTATAAGGAAGAGAGGATTTGGAGGTGGGTCTGCAGGATCTGCAGATGCAGGAAAAGATTCTAGAATGTGGGAGTAAGACAGTTAATTGAGGTTTTTAGCTGTCTCTGGAGGTTTCTGGAAGGGTTGGCTGCTTTTCCTTAGTGGCTGTTACTACTCTGTACTCTCCTGATTTCCCATCTTACCTGCTGCCCTATTGCCTTGCTGTTATTTACTGAATTTCCTGGTGATCCTGAACCATCTGGCATCTGTCTGTAAGACTGGGTCTGGGTTCCTTTTGGATCCAGGACCTCTCCCTGGGTCCTGTTAAGTTTGCCACAGACCACTACCTCTATTACCATCTAAGGGGGTTTAGTTTAGTGAAGGCTTATATAGATTAGGACTGGGATCTTTAGACAGTTAGGTAAGTATTAGTATAACTTAAACTCTGTGAAGACTCCCGGCGATAGGACATTTAGATCTGGGGTTTTTAGGTAGTTGATATTCGTGTCAGGGTATTCCAAAATTCCCATCTAACCTTTCCCTGTTATAATAAATACAATATCCATCCCTGTTACTGAGTGTTCTGTGTATGTGTCATCTCAGATTCAGGCTTTTCCTGTGGACCTACCCAAACCAGTTAATCTTTTGATACTGGCTCCATCCTAATCATCCGGTTCCATCCCCTAAACAACCCTCTTACAGGTGGTATCTCAAAGTTGTTTGAAATTTGCATTTCTCTCATTAAGAAGGACTTAGAACATTTTTTCATATGATTATTAATAGCTTTATTTCTTCATATGAAAACTGCCTATTCATAACCTTTGATCAATTGGGGAATGACTTGGATTCTTATATATTTGATTATTTTTCATATATTTGAAAAATGAAATCTTTATCAAAGAAATTAATGAAGATTTATACCAAAATCAATCCCATATTTTATAAAAATTAATATAGTTTAAGAATGAGTTAGGGTAAAATACACAAGATGGTATTTCTTTAATGACTTATATAATTAGGGATGTATAATTAATGTGTTAAATTTGTTTTAAAAATTATCCCACAAATAACTTTATTGTCCTTTTTTCTCCACATACAGAGCTTTTGTGCTGCCTTACATCAAGAACTTAAAGAATACTATAGACTACTTTCTGTTTTACACTCTCAGGTAAATTTACACTTGCTTTTTTTTTTTAATTGCTTAGTATTTAGTGTTTCAAATTCATAATGAGTATTTTTAAATTAGATTTTTATATATGCACAATCTAAAAATAAGGGTCTTGTTGATAAAGTTTTTCACTGTAGCCTGGAAAAAACATGTAGATTTGGCTTATTACATAGCTGAGAGAGAAGTTCCATTTTAGAAAAAGGTTTAGGAAATCCTATGGCATAATTAAGGTGCCCTATTTCCCTATATTTAATGTGTTCTTTGTGCTTTGAAACAATTATTGGACTTCTTCAAACTGAACCTTTTTTTCATTTTCTTCCTTAAAAAATGATATTTTTTTGCTTTACTCTCACCTACATTTTCTTTTATGTCCCTTTCCCTCCCCAGAGTCATCCTTTTTAACAATAAATATAAAAGTGAACAAAAAAATTTAGCAAAACTAAACTGATCAACACATCAAAAACATCTCTAATCACTTTTGAAAATTAGAATAATCAATTTCATAAAATAAATTTAAATAAAACAAAAGTAATGTAATATATTAGGTTTTTTTTTTCCTGAAGTGATAGTTCTTACTTTTTGTCTTATTGTCTTTTACTTCCCAGCTTCAGCTAGAGGATGATCAAGGTGTAAATTTGGGACTCGAAAGCAGTTTAACACTTCGTCGTCTCCTAGTCTGGACATATGATCCCAAAATAAGGTTGAAGACCCTTGCAGCACTGGTTGATCACTGTCAAGGTCTTTTTTCATTTCTTAGAACATATTCTTCTTGTACTTGCTCCATTTTAAAGGCAGTAAGACCTGGAAGAACATTTAAGTTACAAACAAGTTGCTAATCTGCAGTCATGGAAGGAGTTTCCATATGATAAATTTCTTGCACTGATTTTACAGTTGCAGAACAAAAATGAGCTCTCAGCTAATTTAAAATTTTAATTTACTCTAAACTTTAAGCTATTTGAAGTTACATTTGAGAGATGTGACAATAGCAAAATCAAATTTGATTTTTTCTTCCATATTGCCTTTGAACCTTTTTGGATAATATTTTTAGAATGTTTAGAAATTAGTCTGGTTAACAATATAAAGTTAAAATCTTGAGAAATTATTTTGAATCATCTGACTAATAGTTTAGAAAAGGTTTCACATCATTAACTGTTTCTTATTAAGTCATATGACAGAGAAGGTTTGCAAAGGATCACAAGCCCTCTGCGTGTTCTGGTATGACTATATTTAAGTCATTCCAGTTAAGAAGTTATTCTTTTAAAAACTTTTTCTGAAAAGATCTCAACCTCCTTGGGTAAGTTATTCTTATTTTTATCAATCTTTGACTGAGGAAAATTTTCCCTTTTTTTGAAACAAATGCCTCATATTACAGCTTAGGTCCATTTCCTATAGCTATTTCAAATGAAGATGTCAACCATATAGATTTACAGAATCTCATGGTTTAAAGCAGTGATAGGCAAACTTTTTAAAGAGGGGGCCAAAGGAAAGGAAATGCTCATCTGTCAGTCTGTTTCTAAGGCAACTCTTTCAAAGTTTCATTGTATTGTATCCTACTCATTGTAATTGTCAGATTAGGAATAATGTCTCATGGCCAGATAGAACATTTCAGGGGACCGCATCTGACCCGTGGGCCATAGTTTGCCCATCACTGGTTTAAAGGTATCCTAACACACACACACACACACACACACACACACACACACACACACACACACACACACACACACAAAAAACCTCAATCCATACATTAACCCCTCTATAAAATATTTGCTAATAGGTATCTAGTTCTTGCATAAATACCTTTATGGGAAATAAATACCTTTATGGGAAAACCCATTCTCTCTTGAAGCAGCCTTTTCCATTTTTGGATGGCTCATATATTCGGATTTTCCCCCTTATTTCAAATATAAATTTGCCTCTTTAAACTTTTCATCCATTGCTCCTTCTTTTGCTCCCGGGCTCCAAACAGTCAAATCCCTGTTCAAAGAGAGAGCCTTTCAGATACTTGAAGACTGATTTCATTTCCTATCTAATTCTTTTCTTCACATTACTCAACCTCAAATACATATTGAAACCTTTGTTGTTCCTCGTCTTTTTTAAGAGAGTGTCCAGGTTATCAGTGTGTTTTCTAAATTATGGTACCTAGAACTGGTTTGACCATGGTTTGGTTCAGATATGCAGAATAGAGCAGAACTATCATCTCCCTAGTCCTGAGAATCTTCTCAGTATTTCCTGAGGGAGAATAAAATAACATCCAATTAGAAGAGATTGCAATCCTTTCCAATTTGGAGAATCCTAATTTCTTCTACTTTTCCCTATTGCTCTCTCTAATATTTCTTTATTTTTCATCTGCTCTAAACTTCCTTCATGCTTTCTCTATAGCGTTTTTTTTTTTTTAAACCCATAACCTTCCTTCTGTCTTAGAATTAATACTAAGTATTGGTTCCAAGGCAGAGGAACAGGTAAGGACTAGTCAACTGGGCTTAAGTGACTTGCCCAAAGTGACAAAGCTAGGAAGTATCTGAGGTCAGATAGGAACCCAGGACCTCTTGGCTCTCTATCCACCTAGTTGCCCAGTTCCCTTTTACTTTTAAACTCTCTTCATGGCACTGTAGTAGGGAATATAAAGAATTTGCCCTCAAGGAGCTTGTAAAGCATAAACCAGTCTGTAGTTCTTATGGTGTCTGATAATTATGGAGTGTGACAAAGATATATTTTATCTTTTTTTATTGATATCTATATAATTAAGGCTTTATAAATACTCTACATCTCACTCATTTAGAGAATTTATAAAGCCTTAATTATATAGATGTTTTTATAACTGTGGGAATGGGATTTGTGCAAGGGGAAAACTATAGCCCATGGGCCAGATGTGGGCCCCATGAAATATTCTATCTGGCCATAAGACATTATTCCTAATCTGATGATTACAATGAGTAAGATACAATATAATGAAACTTCAAAAGAGTTGCCTTAGAAACAGACTGACAGATGAGCATTTCCTTTCCTTTGGCCCCCTCTAAAAAGTTTGTCCATCACTGCTCTAAACACCAAATATAGCATAATGGAATATCATAAGAAATTCCTGGCTATCAACAAATGAAAAATTTTATTTAGTTATGTAGCAGTTAAAAAGGCCAGTCAGTAATGTTTGATAGAAGGGAGATAGAGAAAGGGTTCCATTCCCCTTGCACAAATCCCATTCCCACAGTTATAAAAACATGGTGAGTCTCTCTTCCAGCTCTCTCCTTGGGGCCGAATATACACTGGGAGACTTTAAGGGGGTGTTAACCTGAAACTCAGTGACCTGGATGGTTGTGCTGCCCCACAGGAGTTGGGGCCAAGGCTTCCCTATAAGACGAGGTATGTGGTACCCTAGTCCAATTCTCAATAAGGACGGGGTTCACACAAACCTTCCCCTGATCAGTTAATTTCACAGTGGGTGTCTGGCTTCAAGATGGAGGCAGCCAGACCAAGCTGTGGTTCCCCTCTTTCTTGTTGTCTCTCAGGCACTCTAGAATGCTATCTGATTGATGAATGGCTTTTATTATTTGCAGTTCAGGGATTGGGGAAAGGGGTGAAGGACAGAGGGATTTTAGATGCTCTCTTCTCTATTTTTATGGGGTCTGTCTCTTAGGAGGGAACCTTTGGGGTTCCCACTCCTAAGATTATTCCCCCATCCCTTCTCCTTCTGTTTCTATTTCTAGTTTTCTATTTCTATCCTTTTCTTTTTTTTTTTAAACCCTTAAATTCTGTGTATTGGCTCCTAGGTGGAAGAGTGGTAAGGGTGGGCAATGGGGGTCAAGTGACTTGCCCAGGGTCACACAGCTGGGAAGTGTCTGAGGCCAGATTTGAACCTAGGACCTCCCCTCTCGAGGTCTGACTCTCAATCCACTGAGCTACCCAGCTGCCCCCTATCCTTTTCTATCCTTTTTCTATAATTGTAAGTGTTGACTGAAAGTCTCTCAGCAAGGTTGGGTAATAGGAGAAGGAGACTAAGAGATCTCTCCCTGCATGGAGTCCAAAAACTTGACTGATTTAATGGTTGAAGTCTTGATGGGTGGGATGCTATGGAATGGCTTTCATCAGGGAATCAGGGTTTTAGTTTCCAAAGAAAGATCCTCAGGAAGCACTCAGGACTCCTCCTCTCTCTCAGTCCTCTGTCTGAATACCTCTCCTCTCTTCTTCCTCTGAGAAATTCCCAGAATCCTCTCTCTCATCTCAGTTGTCAGCAACTGTCAGCAACTGCCTTCTCTGGCTCCTTTGGTTCCATCCCCCTTGCACAAATCTCATCCCCACAGTTATAAAAACATTTTGATAATTGAATTTACATGGAAGTAGACTTTTGGATTAAAAGGAAGGCTGATTAGGATCTTTTTTGGAAGGTATATACTGTTAATATTAAAAATGATAAATGCTGGTATAAATATATAAATTAGTATTTTAATTAAAGCCATGCTGATAGATAAATTCATTAGACCACGCGCTTGTAAGCATTCAAAACTGCCGCCTCCATTACTGCCTCCTAGCCAAGCGCCTACTCGCCAAAGAGACCACTCCCTCCTAACCCAGGAGATTTAAGCTCTCTCCTGCGTCAAGACGTCAGAAACGGAAATCAGTTGGACCATGTTGGATCACAGGAAATGTAGTTTTGATACATTTCCCTTGTCCATAGAAATATATATATATATTTAGAATGGCATTCCCCAAATTTCACTTTTTACAATTCCCCGTGAGGTCCGGCAAAAAAAAAGGTTAGTCCTTTTTTCTTCGCTGGACCTGTAAAAATAAACAACTTCTAAATTTTTCAGGAATTTGGGGATAAAGAAATAGATGAACAAATGGTTAAAATTAGCCGCATTGACAAAAAACCAATTTGGGGGCAGTCTCCCACTGGCATAACAGTGTACAATTAAAACAATACATACAACTCAATTTCAACTCCCCATAGTTCAATCAACTGCACCCCAAAGTTCAA